>NW_013699500.1:0-613 GCF_000517525.1 Limulus polyphemus | reverse complement strand
TCAACAAAATCTCCAATTTCTCTATATCCTTGAGCTAGAGCTGTAATTTCTACTACTATACCATCCTAAGGAAAATGAACACTGGGATAAATAACAATATATACCTTCTCTGTTACTGAACTTAACTAGCAATATATACTCTCTCTCTGTTACCGAACTTAACCAACAATATATATACTCTCTCTCTGTTACCAAGCTTAGCCTACAATATATATATACTCTCTGTCTGTCACCAAGCATAACCAACAATATATACACTTTCTCTGTTACTGAACTTAACCAACAATATATATACACTCTCTCTGCTACCAAACTTAGCTTACAATATATATACTCTCTCTCTGTTACCAGGCTTAGCCAACAATATATATATATATACTCTCTCTCTGTCACCAAGCATAACCAACAATATATATAAGCTCTCTCTGTTATTGAACTTAACCAACAATACATATATATATATATACTCTCTCTGTGTTACCAAGCTTAGCCAACAATATATATATATATACTCTCTCTCTGTCACCAAGCGTAAGCAACAATATATATACTCTCTCTCTGTTACCAAACTTAACCAACAATATATATACTCTCTCTCTGTTACTGAACTTAA
>NW_013699499.1:0-613 GCF_000517525.1 Limulus polyphemus | reverse complement strand
TATATATATATATATATATATACTCAGGTATCTCTGTAAACTACTTGTACCTGAGGATGACAAATCTTGTCGAAACGTCGTACATTTATGTTAAAGTTTTTTCATTACCCACTCAAGCCGTCTCAAAACTTTTATTTTCTTCTAAATATAGTACAGATTTTCCCGTTTTACATTTGTAAATAATTTCAGTCAGACAGAATAAAATCATTATCAATAACAGGGGTAAAATAAATATTGACACTTTTATCGGGTGGAAAGGTGAGATTAACACCTAAGTAATATTTTATCGTATTCACTGGTTCATCATTAAAGTCAACGATAATACTGGGAGTAACCTCTAAACAAGTATTATTAAATCAAATTCTGAATAAATACTTAAACAGATATACATATATATATATATATAAACGGTTATTAAGGACAAGTGAAGTTAAATAACTAATTTCAAGTGATGTTGTTTTTCTACCATTAAAACATTCTTCGCTGGGCCACCCCTTACGTTATTTATAAGGCAGATTTCAGCATTTCAACACAGTGGAAGGTAATAATAAAATATTTTTGATGAACTACCTTTTTTTTTTATATATTTACGAGTTATACTGCAATGCTATGC
>NW_013699498.1:0-614 GCF_000517525.1 Limulus polyphemus | reverse complement strand
GATTCAGGAATGGTAGCAGTATTATCATTATTATAAGATGTGTAACAAGGTTCAGGTATGGTAGCATTATTATCATGAGATGTACAACAAGGTTCAGGCATGCTACTTTTACCTTCATCCACTAGGATTAAACACAAGAGAGAAAGTATGAGAAACAATTGGGCAATCTTTAGGGCTTTTAAATCTCTTAAAAAGAGCTCTAAAGGGTTAGCAGAAGTCTGTGAAGTGAATTTTTTTTTGGGGGGAATGGAGAATTTTAAAATTCTGACTAAAAGCTTCTCGTCCTAGTCACTCAACTGTTAAGCAGAAGAATATTAAAGCACCTGATCTGATTCAGAGGTAGAGGTCGACACTGAAATGTTTTAATATATTTAAGTTTGAATTAACCTACTCCTACTTCAGATCTCACTGTATTTCTCCTTAATGATTTAAATGTATAAATTCTAGAAAAATTTGCGAGGTTTTCCAAAGAAACAACATGTTTGTCGTATTAGAATGTCATTCAACATCAATCTGAACGTTCAGACAAATGTTTCGTAGTAGAATGTCATTCAACATTAATCTGAACGTTTAGACAAATGTTTTGTAGTAGAATGTCATTCAACATTAATCTG
>NW_013699497.1:0-614 GCF_000517525.1 Limulus polyphemus | reverse complement strand
TGTAAACTCAACCTTTCAACCAAGGTTTTTGATCATGCATTTACAGGAACAGCATAAGTTAATTATTATGAAGGTGTCTGCTGCTTCAATAATGAGCTGGGCCGGTTAACAGTGAAGATTAATATTTTTTTGTTTTGTTTTTACTGTTTAAACACTCAGATGAATTTTCTGAGAACCTCATTGGCTATCCTTCTATGCGTAATTTGTTGCTAATTTCACCCAGATGTGTATAAAAAACATAATATCTAACTTTGGTGATAGTTTAATACAGCTTATTAGAAAAGAAGGCGAAACATTAAAAACATAAATAAAGTTAGGGTAAAGTGTAGTGTAGTAAGAGAGGTATCTGCATAAGTAATACAACACACACAGTATCTTAGGTTTAGCCTCTATTCGTAAGCCTCAAATAGGGAACAAAACTAGTAGCACATAGGGGTGTTCAAGCCCACAAAATACCCCATTTAAACTATCATTCACAGTCAACTTTGTGTAGATACTTGTTCCTAATGAAACAGAATTACAAAAATATATAGAGTTTCCAGTGGTCATAAGTAAAACTTACCCCCCCCCCCGAAGATGGTATTACAGATCCCTAATGTCGCATAAGAATATTG
>NW_013699496.1:0-614 GCF_000517525.1 Limulus polyphemus | reverse complement strand
CTGATTGGATAAGATAATTCAAGCCCAGAACCAAGGATTAATGAGTTTTTGTTAGTCTGATTGGATAAAATAATACAAGACCAGAACCAAGGATTAATGAGTTTCTGTTAGTCTGATTGGATAAGATAATTCAAGCTAAGAACCAAGGATTATTGAGTTTCTGTTAGTCTGATTGGATAAGATAATTCAAGCCCAGAACCAAGGACTAATGAGTTCTGTTAGTCTGATTGGATAAGACAATTCAAGCCCAGAACCAAAGACTAATGAGTTTCTGTTAGTCTGATTGGATAAGATAATTCAAGCCAAGAACCAAGGATAATGAGTTCTGTTAGTCTGATTGGATAAGATAATTCAAGCCAAGAACCAAGGATTAATGAGTTTAGTCCTTGGTTCTTGGCTTGAATTATCTTATCCAATAAGACTAACAGAACTCATTAATCCTTGGTTCTTGGCTTGAATTATCTTATCCAATCAGACTAACAGAACTCAATAATCCTTGGTACTGGACTTGAATTATCTTATCCAATCAGACTAACAGAAACTCATTAGTCCTTGGTTCTGGGCTTGAATTATCTTATCCAATCAGACTAACAAAATGAGTTCTGTTAGTCTGA
>NW_013699495.1:0-614 GCF_000517525.1 Limulus polyphemus | reverse complement strand
AACTGAGATACGAACGATTTCACCTGCGTTTCGGTAGGGAAGGTCAAAGCATCACAATAGTCAGGAGTAGGATTAGCAGACAGGGACACTTTGAAAGTTGCTACAGGCATAATATTGTACTCAGTTCGCTGCACAATATCTACCAAGGTGGTTCTAAACGATTCCTGTGTCACTTAGAGACTTTCATGTTGCTTATGCTTGGTCGTTAAGCTCGTGATGCACTGACGGATTTTAGCAGCGGTAAATGACTTCTTTTTAACCAATAAAATGTCTAAAACGTTTCAGTTCAAATTAAGAAAAACCGGATTAGGTAGTTTTTGTTGTTGTTTTTCAACAAAAATGTCCCCCACTAGCTCGTGCGGGGCCTGGTAAATGTAATCTATATACAACTCGTCATTTGATCAAGTCAGTTGGGTGATCATTTTTATCTGTAATATTCTTTCTTATTCTATAAGTACAATTTGATCTGTTAACATCTACATATATTGGATTAGCTTCAATTTCACTTGAACTTCCGGGTGGATTAAAAGGGGTAAAGGAATACAAACTTTTGCTAAACTCATTCTTGGATATGCAAGACTGTTTAGTGTAAGAGTTATTACTTAGTTCTATTT
>NW_013699494.1:0-614 GCF_000517525.1 Limulus polyphemus | reverse complement strand
AGGGACCGAGTCTGTCCTAGAAAGTAGTTAATTATACATGTAACATGAATACTAAATCTAAATGTTGTACTTGCATGCTTTATGTAAGTACCATAATAAATGAGAAATATCTGAGAATAATTGTAGAGTGTACTTAAAAAATGAAGAGAACTGTGCTTCTACTGGTGTTACATAGTCAGTTTTTAAAATTAACTGTTGAAAAACTGAAAATAGTTTGTTTTTTTCCAGTAACACCACCACAACAGAATGGACCTGTAAACAGATCACCAAGCAACAGTTATTCCTCAGGCATCAAGTCTCCATTTGGTGAGTGAACAAATGAAAAATAGATATATTCTACTGTTGTGATCATTGTCTAATACTCCAGGAGGGATTTTGAGACTGTTACAAGTCTGAATGCTTAGATTTTGGAGCAGAAATATATATTCAAACCTTCCATCAACTTTGAACTGAACATTGCTCGAATTTTGTAATTCAAATCTTGAGAAAAATATTTAATTTTCTTACTATAAAGCTTTTATTTTAGTTTTGCATCAATCCTGTTAACAAAGACTACTCAAGAAATTTAGAAAATCTGACCTCATAGTTCAAGTGGTTTTTATAGACAGACTAAA
>NW_013699493.1:0-614 GCF_000517525.1 Limulus polyphemus | reverse complement strand
AGTTCCACCATTAGGTACACAAAAATGATCAAACTGTGTATTCTTTGTGTTAATGACAGTTTTATAATATTTTCATTTGAGAGTTGGACATTATGAATTATTTTTTATGTCAGATAGAATTTTGTTAATACAGTTGAGTTTTTCAAGTATTTTATAATTTTGACACAGAGTTAAGTTTAGAAAGTTTTAATGAGGAAGAACTGTGAATGTTTTTTGTGGTATAATTATACCAGAAATATTCTTTACTATCTAGATGAGAACCCATAATCACAGTTAAGGGTGGAGTTGTTAACTAGCTACCTTTCTTTTAGTTTGTACTAAAATCTGAAACAAACAGTTCATGATAGAAGTAACATTAAAGTTTTAAGTGTTTTGATAGAACAACAACATTGAAATAAAAGTTAATCACATGTAAAGTTTTAAACTAAAAGCAAATTATAACGTATGGTAAGTACCAGTTAGATTTATAACTTATTATAGCAAGTGTGTGTTTGGGGATATTTTTAAATTAATAGGCCTGGTATCTCCTTATATAAACTTGTCATAATAGGACTTTACTTTTTTTTTACTACTACGTGTTCCCTTACAAACTATCCACTTTGTGTGATACCATA
>NW_013699492.1:0-614 GCF_000517525.1 Limulus polyphemus | reverse complement strand
TAGTAGACAGTTCATATCATAAGTAGGATACACGTTTTATCAACATGCTAGTAGACAGTTCATATCATAAGTAGGATACACATATTATCAACATGCCAGTAGACGGTCCATATCATAAGTAGGATACACGTTTTATCAACATGCCAGTAGACAGTTCATATCATAAGTAGGATACACATATTATCAACATGCCAGTAGACAGTTCATATCATAAGTAGGATACACGTTTTATCAACATGCCAGTAGACAGTTCATATCATAAGTAGGATACACATATTATCAACATGCCAGTAGACAGTTCATATCATAAGTAGGATACACGTTTTATCAACATGCCAGTAGACAGTCCATATCATAAGTAGGATACACGTTTTATCAACCTGCCAATAGACGGTCCATATCATAAGTAGGATACACGTTTTATCAACATGCTAGTAGACAGTTCATATCATAAGTAGGATACACATATTATCAACATGCCAGTAGACAGTCCATATGATAAGCAGGATACACGTTTTACCAACCTGCCAGTAGACAGTCCATATCATAAGTCGGATACACGTTTTATCAACATGCTAGTAGACAGTTCATATCATAAGTAGGATACACATATT
>NW_013699491.1:0-614 GCF_000517525.1 Limulus polyphemus | reverse complement strand
ATTAGAGTGATAAAATACTTTCCTTTAAAAAGTCCAAGGAAAGGCAGTAAGATGAATAATGTTTATATTAGCTGAACCTTGTATACTGCACAAATATTTATGTTAAATGGCAAACGTTAAAAAAATGTTAAGTTATAGGCAACTTTAACTTAACTCTAAGTATTGATTACGTACTACTCAGAACCTTACCGTATAATACAAATTAGCTAATGTTAGGCCTAATAATGGTGTAAGCTTCAGGGCTTCGTGAATCCCACCTCCTTGTGTTACATATTCCTATATGAAAATAGTTTACATATAGTGGTGAATTTTAAAACGCCATTACAAATGTTTGAATCGTACTTTTGTAAGTCAGGTTTTAATCAATACATGGCTTTGTGGGCGTTACATTGTAGAACGAATTCTACAAGTTAAAATTGAAATTTTATATCTCTTTCTGCTTGCATTGTTATCAGTAAAATTTAGGTCTTTTTGGTTTAATAAATAATAAAAACGTAAAACTAAATCCTAACATGCTTTCTTCACACTAGGTTTAAAGCATGTAGTAATAAAATAATTAAGTTCTTAAGTAAAATAAGTAACAACTTCAAACGTTTAAAAAAATACATACAATT
>NW_013699490.1:0-614 GCF_000517525.1 Limulus polyphemus | reverse complement strand
TTCCTGTTTTATTTAACTCTACAGCATTTAGCTAGTGTGATTCCTGTTTTGCTTAACTCTATAACACTTGTTTGGTGTGATTCCTGTTTTATTTAACTCTATAACACTTAGCTAGTATGATTCTTGTTTCTTAAAAGGTGGGATAATTATCTCTATCTGTTCGTATTTCGAATTTTCCAATATTAGAGAGACATTCATTCATTAAACACTGAATTAAGTTTCCTCGTATTTCCTGTTTTCCTTTCTAATTGTTTTGTCTACTTTTCAATGCTACAGTGGCTCTGTTTAGGAAAGGGGTAAAGGCTGTTCAAGTCGTTGGTAGGGCAAGTATGTACAGTTTTCTTCTTCTTCATGTCATGTAATTGAACCAAAACTTGAATCACTTTATCAGCTAAAGTCTAATTAGCATGTTACTTCGGTACCTAACGAAATGTTCCTTTTGTAAGAATGCATTCTCTATATTTTACTTCTACCTCAAACAGTTACAGAACAACATATTACTTGAATACCTAAACATTAACTGTAGTGTTTATAATTAATATGTGCATAATGTGTTTTTATTTTACGTCTACCTTAAACAGTTACAGAACAACATATCACTTGAATACCTAAAC
>NW_013699489.1:0-614 GCF_000517525.1 Limulus polyphemus | reverse complement strand
GGCTACGTCACTACATCTGCTTCAATTTGACAGACCGTTGTTTATTTATCACATTTCAAACACTGAAATTTACTCAACAAATTATCGATTATCGCTGGCACGTTTATTGTTTGCTCAACAAATCAAAGTATGCATTTTTCCTTTTAATGTGTGTGTGTGTGCTTTTGTTCTCACTCTAGTTATCTACCAAAAAAGACTGAAGAAGGAGCGGAGGAACCGAAGACGTCTGCACGAACAGCTGCAAGTGGAAGTTAAAAAAAGGACCCATTATGAGGAAGCCCTTCGCAGCCCGTCCGTGGAAACCTTAGGTGTACAAAATGGTGATTGTGATATCCTTTTTTATACACTTTTTTTTACAGATTATGAATTTAACATCAAAATATTAGTGAGTGCTAGTTGCGATATAACTCCTGTACTTTATAACGGACAAATTGTACTGATTGGTTATTATTGTATTACTAGTTCTAAAGGGACTTGTTTTTTATTGTTTTACTAACTGACTATTATAATATAGTCTACAAAAAAACGAGCGATACAGCACGTTCTAAAGGCATCGGTTTGCGCGAGTTGAAATTTCAAAACCCAAGAGTAAAGCTTTTGATATTCGATATGTA
>NW_013699488.1:0-614 GCF_000517525.1 Limulus polyphemus | reverse complement strand
AAACAAATGTAGTCGAAGCGTTGTTTTGTAACAATCGTCGTTGACTACTTTGAAGAGTTGATGTTTTGTAGCAATGCGCCTTGTACGTTTTCTGACCTGAAGGATATCTGAAAATATGCTGGGTAAGTGATAATTCTTTAGCTTGCGCTAATTTATTTAGATTGCTTGCAATGGTGGAAAACTACGCAATACCAGATTAATTATTAACATTCTGACTAATACAATAACACTAAACTGTTCAGATTGGTTCTCATAATGATTATTTTCCCGCAAATCTCGACAGTTTTGGAAAATTGCAGCTTGGGTTTTAATCAACTTGCTACAAAAAGGGATGATCCCCGTATTTTCTTATACCTTATAAAAAACAAGATATTTAAAAACATACCTTCAAAATCTAGATAGGCTATGTTGGTAATAGGCTCTGATGAGTTTGTGGTTATTTATATAATTTATCCTTCCCACCCATCCCCAGCAGTAACAATTCGACACACACAGTATATTAATATTCTCTCCCTCCCACCCCCAGCAGTAACAATTCGACACACACAGTATATTAATATTCTCTCCCTCCCACCCCTAGCAGTAACAATTCGACACACACAGTATATTAATAT
>NW_013699487.1:0-614 GCF_000517525.1 Limulus polyphemus | reverse complement strand
GTGATCAATGTACGAGTTGACGCAAATTCTTCGAATTGTTGTTTACGACTCATCGGGCAACATTGTACCGAGTGATCAATGTAAGAGTTGACGCAAATTCTTCAATTGTTGTTTACGACTCATCGGGCAACATTGTACCGAGTGATAAAAATTCGCTAAACTGTGGAACGCTGCTTTAAAATGGGCGTCTAGGCAACAGTCGTAACAATAACTGACATCTGGTATTAAAATTATTAAACATAGAAAGAATTATGTTGAATATCGAGCGTAAATCGATTGCTTCGATATAATAAACATAAGAAAGAGGGCCGAAAGCTCGCAAATAAAAGTATTTTAACGTAGAGGAAAGTCCGTGTATAATTTCTACGTGCAGATTCTTCAATATTATCCATGCTAGGATATTTGACAAAATATGTCGTCGACGAAGGAGTTCATAGCAAAGCTTTTCGGGTTGTGTGTTTAATAACAATAACGAACGAACGTCGTTGAACTACACAAAAGACTGTTGTTATATGTTCTTCGTACTATTTGGTGGCCGATAAAGATCGCAAGTTGTTGGATAAAGTCGTCTATTTTATTTATATATATATATATATATATATATATATATATAT
>NW_013699486.1:0-614 GCF_000517525.1 Limulus polyphemus | reverse complement strand
TCTGTCACCAAAGTACACCAAAGTTCTTTAAGTAAATAATCTGTCGTGTCACTGATCCATAGAGGAAGAGAAAATAAAAGAAAAGCAAGCGCAAATCTAGCGATACAGTTCACCATACACAGATGAATCCTGGATAGAAGAACCAAATAGGATGACTAGACGTAGGCGCAAATGGCTAAAGAAAGAGATGGTTAAATCGAAAGTCAATCAAGCAATTAGATAGCGTGGCAGGATACAATTAGAAGGAAGAAAACAAAAATTGGACACACGAACCTTGAAAAAAAATTCAATACGATTGGTGGACGCAGACGTGAGTAAAGAAACATAGGAGGAAACGTGAAACTTCCATCAAATATGGAGAATGGAAACGTGTGTAGTTAGAAAACGATGGGCAAATTAAGTTGAATAAAAAAAGTAATCAAGATCGTTGAATACAGATGAACCAGTAGGATGACCGGATATAGGCTTAAGAATTTAAGCAAAGATTAACCTTGAATCAAATTGTCTAGTAGGATGACCGGATGTAGGCTTAACAGTTTAGGCAAAGGTGAACCTTGAACCAAAGTCAAGTGGGATAACTGGATATAGACTTTAGAGTTTAGGCAAAGATGAAT
>NW_013699485.1:0-614 GCF_000517525.1 Limulus polyphemus | reverse complement strand
CAACAATGTCATAACATATATGGAAGTGTTATATAGCTAATATTAACTACATATAATAATGATAATGACAATGTCATACTGTATATGGAAGTGTTATATAGCTAATATTAACTAGATATAATAATAATAATGACAATGTCATACTGTATATGGAAGTGTTATATAGCTAATATTAACTACATATAATAACAATAATGACAATGTCATACTATATATGGAAGTGTTATATAGCTAATATTAACTACATATAATAATAATAATGACAATGTCATACTGTATATGGAAGTGTTATATAGCTAATATTAATTACATATAATAATAATAACTAAACTAACAACAATGTCATAACATATATGGAAGTGTTATATAGCTAATATTAACTACATATAATAATGATAATGACAATGTCATACTGTATATGGAAGTGTTATATAGCTAATATTAACTAGATATAATAATAATAATGACAATGTCATACTGTATATGGAAGTGTTATATAGCTAATATTAACTACATATAATAACAATAATGACAATGTCATACTATATATGGAAGTGTTATATAGCTAATATTAACTACATATAATAATAATAATGACAATGTCATACTATATA
>NW_013699484.1:0-614 GCF_000517525.1 Limulus polyphemus | reverse complement strand
TGCTTGCCATAGGCGCTATTTTCCGTAGATACGCCCCTGGTTATTCGTAATGTTAGTGTCTGGTTTTTGGTCTCTTCTTCGTTTTACCTACTCATAAACAAATTTTCTAATATACGATAATATGCTGTTAAACAAGTTACAGTCACATGAAATCTATATCAGGCTTCTGTTCCTGATAGAATTTCAATTCACTGACAAAAATAACATCCTATGTTAACATGGAGTGATTCAAAATTGAACAGTGAGACGAGTAATTTTATTGAAGATCGTATGGCTAGGACGTTACCTTTGAACTTGATGGCCTGTATTCCACATTTGACCAGAAGAAAATTAAACTGCTGATTAATAGCTTACTTTAGGGATGATAATATAAACAATTGAAAATATAATGTACAATACTACAAGTTAAACCAAATATTCACAAGATCTATATGCACATAGCCGTTCCTAAATAGACTAACTAGAAGGCAGCTAGAAAACAACACCCACCGCCACCTGATCAAATAGTGCATCTCGGCCCCAAAGCACGGAACAGCAACGGCTGGAGAACCGTAAATCCCCTGATTTACAGACTGGGCTGTAACGAATTTGTTATTATATATCTCTTTTAATAT
>NW_013699483.1:0-614 GCF_000517525.1 Limulus polyphemus | reverse complement strand
CATTTAATGATATAAGATTCCAATTCTGTAACACCAAGCTATGTTAATGATACAAATGAAATTCGAAATAAAACTGGATAATTTTGTTTTTAAGTTTATGGTGAATACATCTTTACTTGAAATACTTGAATTTTGATTTCACCTATTTGCGCAAAAATTTTCGTTCTTCAAGCTGAAAATGTTGCGCCTAAAATGAATAAAGATAAATAACGATATTCCAATTTCCGTGCTACCCTTCAAACTACTTTCTCTTTCGTCGATCGTGCACAATCAGTCAAACATTCCTCCTGCGCATCATAATATTCATTTTGACAAGCTTTTGCAAAGGCGGAAGAGGCCAGTCTTAGTACAACACATCTTGTAAACTTTGCACAAACCCCCCGCTGTAGGTGGGCTTCAGCGTCCAAGACCAATGCACGAAGAGCCACTCGGACTGCATCGAAGGGGTTGACAGTTATGTGGTCAGATAGGATTGTCGTGATTCCAGTTGCTTTGGCCATTTTTCTCATATAAATAGTCATTAGGTGTTGTTGGAAAATTATGAACTTTAGGTTTGTGATCCTTTACAAAATTCACATCGTTGTTGATAACACAGGCCTGCGAATTTAAATATC
>NW_013699482.1:0-614 GCF_000517525.1 Limulus polyphemus | reverse complement strand
ATTTTCATCAAGGAAAACCTAAATTTAAACCTTGTGTGTCTAAGACAGGGCAATGTCATCGTTTAGCTACCGATATTGTTATTAATATTTTACCACAAAATATATTTACAAATCAGGCAATGTCGTTATTTCCCAAATGATAAAATTGCCTGAGATTAGTTGGCCAATATTTAAATTATTTTGTGCTAAAGTATTAATTAACAACATCCGCCAGTAAATGGCGACATTGCCCAATCTTAGTCAACCAATATTTAAATTTCGGTATCGTTGGTAAAAAATAAAGATAAAATGATTTTTTTATTCTTGTTACCTAAAAGATAAAACTTCTGTTTTCACTACATATCTTTATAACCTCAAATAAGCAGGACATGTTTCAAAGTACTTTAAGTAAATTGAATATAATAATAATAAAAACTTTAGTGAAATCATGAAAGCCATCTTAATTAGCTTATAAAAAAGGTGAAATTATTATTAATCTTGAAAAGTATGTCACTCTTCATATCATCTAGGTATGTACCGATTCTTTGTACTAACTTGAAACAAAGAGAAATCTTTACACAGCTCCTTTGAAAAACTGAAAACACACAAAAGCATACAATACACTGTTGAAATGT
>NW_013699481.1:0-614 GCF_000517525.1 Limulus polyphemus | reverse complement strand
GTGATCCTTCCAGAAACTCCAGTGCATATTTTCCCAGCATCTCGTGATTTCCGCTGTCGTAACAGTATTGTATACGTTATTAATTTTTGTAGTAATATATTTGTCGACTTTTAGTTAGTTCCAAGTTTGAAGCCATATTTATTTGTAGTTGCAAAATGGGATGGGATGAGATCTTTTGGTTGGGATTTTGAATCCGATTTTCTTGGCCCATCACCACACCCCGGAAGTAATTTCAGGATTCATGTGGTGTAGAGCCGTCAATGACCCCTTAGAACAGTTGATTGTTGTAACAATTTTAATTTTATATAAAGTAAACATATCTATCCCATTCGCCAGGGCCCAATTACAATCACTGGGCTATTTCCTTCCCGTTTCGGCGGGCTTAAAGCCCGTTACCATAAAAACACGCTCTACACCAAGGGGTATGGGTGAACTATATGACTGACGGTCACATCTCACTAATTCGAGAAAACAAGAGTACCCCACAGTTGGTAATCAATACTGTGCAATTTGAAGGGCCGTGATTTGACAGCCTTTATTGACTATACCAGTGCAAATAACAATTGGTAATTATAAGTAATACTGCGCAATTTGAGGGTCGTGATTTGACAATC
>NW_013699480.1:0-614 GCF_000517525.1 Limulus polyphemus | reverse complement strand
GCTGAAGTTTCTCGGAAAGAATTTTTACGGGAATTATCAAACGAGCAGATACGTAGCATATATTGTTACCAAGCGTAGCCTAATTCTCGGTTTATTTGTTGGTAAAGTGAACCTTTCAAACATATTGTTACCAAGCGTAGCCTAATTCTCGGTTTACTTGTTGGTAAAGTGAACCTTTCAAACAGATTGTTACCAAGCGTAGCCTAATTCTCGGTTTATTTGTTGGTAAAGTGAACCTTTCAAACAGATTGTTACCAAGCGTAGCCTAATTCTCGGTTTACTTGTTGGTAAAGTGAACCCTTCAAACATATTGTTACCAAGCGTAGCCTAATTCTCGGTTTACCTGTTGGTAAAGTGAACCTTTCAAACATATTGTTACCGAGCGTAGCCTAATTCTCGGTTTACTTGTTGACAGAACTGACAAATGGAACAAATTATTGATCTGGGTTAGTTTAAAGTTTCTGTTTCACAGCCTTTATATACAAGAATCCTTACAAATACATCTATCAAATATATATTAACTTGACTCTGTTTATTCAATAATAGTTGTTTCGTTAATTTGTGATTCAGAATAACAGTTTGTTTCTTTTCATCATTCCTGTTTCAAAATATAC
>NW_013699479.1:0-614 GCF_000517525.1 Limulus polyphemus | reverse complement strand
AGTAGGTGTAGCTGCGAAATTCAAATGTTGCAGTAGGTGTAGCTGCGAAAGTAAAGTGTCAAAGTTGAAATGGATATGATCTCCTACCCAATTGTTTTGTTACTTTAGTGAAAGATTATTGGCAGTTTATAAGAACGATGTTACATGTTACAGCTCCCGTGCTGCCTTTCAAGCTGCTTCCTTTCATCTTCAACTGTGCTTATTCTGAAGGACATGGTAAAGCACTGTTGTCCAACGCCCTGATTTTCATGGTAACAATCTTTTGCAAAATATGTTGAAGCCACTCCTAGACCACAGA
The DNA here is from genome assembly GCF_000517525.1 of Limulus polyphemus. Lineage (NCBI taxonomy): Eukaryota > Metazoa > Arthropoda > Merostomata > Xiphosura > Limulidae > Limulus > Limulus polyphemus. The sequence continues at coordinate 316 of NW_013699479.1, read as the reverse complement.
TGTAGACAAATCTTGCATAAACGTTCTACTGTATGTGGGCTTCAGCTTCCAAAACAAAGTTTAAACAAACCAAATACATAGAAGTCCATGGTTATGCAGTCTGGTGGCTTTTTAGTATTCACACATGCCATTTATTTTCTTAAATAAAAGTAGAACTTTTAAATTTTTTCGTTTATTTTAAGTATGTGTGGTTTTGTTTAACACCATTAAGTTGGTCAGGTTGTAGCTTGCTTGTATTCCTGTGTGGTTTTGTATAACACCATTAAGTTGGTCAGGTTGTAGCTTGCTTGTATTCCTGTGTGGTTTTGTTTAACAC
>NW_013699478.1:0-614 GCF_000517525.1 Limulus polyphemus | reverse complement strand
CATAGTCTATATACATAGTTTTAAAACTTGTAGTAAGGGATATGTACAAACATTTCCATCCCACTATAGAACACCACAGTCTATATACATAGTTTTAAAAATTGCAGTAAGAGATATATAATGTAAGATTATAACGTTCTCTATAACGTCAATCTTCTCTCCCCCTCGGTAGTTCAACGGCAAGTCTACAGATTTATGACGCTAAAAACTGGGTGTTGATACTCGTGGTGGGCAGAGCACAGATAGCCCATTGTGTAGCTTTGCGCTTAAGAAGAAACAAAACAAAAATATCTCCTTTCTCAAGAAACAACAAAATCCACTTCTTTGTCGCTTCTCCGGAACAATGACTGAGCAACTCCCGTTTTTAAAACTAAAGCTATATTTGTACTACTTGCTTCATCATATTTCCATGTAAACTTAAAAAAAGAAGAAGAAGATAGGGGTAAACGGTTCTATCATGCTATTTTAGTCACAAGCAACATTTTGACCTTCAGAAACAATGGCCAGAAGCATAAGCTCTGGCAGTCCCAAGGTCAGTGCTATGTCCTTGTTCGGACAATACTGTTCTTGCTGTATTTTTCTCGAGAGATATGACCTTGTGCTTTAGAAAAAAG
>NW_013699477.1:0-614 GCF_000517525.1 Limulus polyphemus | reverse complement strand
CACTGCTACATTAGGGACTGCTAGCGCAGATAGCCCTCGTGTAGCTTTGCGCAAAATTCATAACGAACAAACAGACACATGGTTCTTTGAATTGGAAGACAGTCATTCTACTGTAATAGCTTGGCGATAACCATGGATTTCTGTTATAGCCTCCTGTAAACAAAATATATCCGAGTATAATAATAATAATAATAAGTAGGCAGACAACGATTTATAAGCATAATGAAGTTATTTATTTCTGCTGGTTTGTTTGTCTATAGTTAAGTACAAAGCTAATCAATGGGCAGTCTGTGCTGTGCCCACCAAGGGTATCTAAACTGGCTTTCTAGCGTTAGAAGTCACCAGATATACCGCTGTGTCTTCAGAAGAAGACAGACCAGTGTTATGTCGAAACATGTTGTATGTTACACCATCAATATATCCCTTCATTATGCTTATAAATCGTTGTTTGCGTATTTATTATCATGTTAGTATCATATGCTTTCTTATTAAAACATATACGTATGGAAAATATGTTGTTCTTTTTATTTTACGACCTTAACCCAAACTAGTTTGGGGTTAGCCGGTAATTTTGTAAACAAAGAATTTTTACATCCGGGTGACAACCATATAGG
>NW_013699476.1:0-614 GCF_000517525.1 Limulus polyphemus | reverse complement strand
GATAGCAAGACTCAACTGTGGGTCCCAGAAGTTGATGGCAAGACTCAACTGTGGGTCCCAGAAGATAGCAAGACTCAACTGCGGGTCCCAGAAGTTGATAGCAAGACTCAACTTTAGGGTCCCAGAAGTTGATGGCAAGACTCAACTGTGGGTCCCAGAAGTTGATGGGCAGTTGAGTCTTGCCATCAACTTCTGGGACCCACAGTTCAGTTTTGCTATCAACTTCTGGGACCCACAGTTGAGTCTTGACAGTTGAGTCTTGCCATCAACTTCTGTGACCCACAGTTGAGTCTTGCCATCAACTTCTGGGACCCACAGTTGAGTTTTGCTATCAACTTCTGGGACCCAAACAGTTGAGTCTTGCTATCAACTTCTGGGACCCACAGTTGAGTCTTGCTATCAACTTCTGGGACCCACATGCTGGATCATTCTGGGTCCCAGAAGTTGATAGCAAGACTCAGCTGTGGAATGATCCAGCATGTGAGTCCCAGAAGTTGATAGCAAGACTCAACTGTGGGTCCCAGAAGTTGATAGCAAGACTCAACTGTGGGTCCCAGAAGTTGATAGCAAGACTCAACTGTGGGTCCCAGAAGTTGATAGCATGACTAAACTGT
>NW_013699475.1:0-614 GCF_000517525.1 Limulus polyphemus | reverse complement strand
ATGATAGGTAACTGAGCTATTCACACACGATAGGTAACTGAGCTCTTCTCACACGATAGGTAACTGAGCTATTCTCACATGATATGTAACTGAGCTATTCACACATGATAGGTAACTGAGCTATTCACACATGATAGGTAACTGAGCTATTCTCACATGATAGGTAACTGAGCTATTCTCACATGATAGGTAACTGAGCTATTCACACACGATAGGTAACTTAGCTATTCTCACACGATTGGTAACCGAGCTATTCTCACACGATTGGTAACTGAGCTATTCTCACACGATAGGTAACTGAGCTATTCACACATGATAGGTAACTGAGCTATTCACACATGATAGGTAACTGAGCTATTCACACATGATAGGTAACTGAGCTATTCTCACACGATAGGTAACTGAGCTATTCTCACACGATAGGTAACTGAGCTATTCTCACACGATAGGTAACTTAGCTATTCTCACATGATAGGTAACTGAGCTGTTCACACATGATAGGTAACTGAGCTGTTCACACATGATAGGTAACTGAGCTGTTCACACATGATAGATAACTGAGCTGTTCACACATGACAGGTAACTGAGCTGTTCACACATGACAGGTAACTGAG
>NW_013699474.1:0-614 GCF_000517525.1 Limulus polyphemus | reverse complement strand
GATTTAGGGTACTCGGTTAAAACGTTTGATTTGGGGTACTCGGTTAAAACGTTTGATTTGGGGTACTCGGTTAAAACGTTTGATTTGGGGTACTCGGTTAAAACGTTTGATTTGGGGTACTCGGTTAAAACGTTTGATTTAGGGTGCTCGGTTAAAACGTTTGATTTAAAACGTTTTAACCGAGTACCCCAAATCAAACGTTTTAACCGAGTACCCCCCAAAATGTCCTGATGGAAAATCAGATTAACTTTAAAATAAAGCTGTAAAAATAATTTTCTTTACTTTTATTTAAATAAAGGAAGCTTTTCCTGTACCAAGAAGCTCACGGTGACGTCGAAACGATGGTTTCTAAAATGGCAAGCACGGAGGATGGCTGTTCTGCTTCTCACAATCACTTATCCACTGACATTCCATCTCCGGACCTTCGAAGACCTTCATCGCCAAGGCAACCCAATTGTTCTAGGAACATTCAGTCGACAAAAAAAACGCATGGACGGAGTAAGATTTTGATATTTTTTTTTTATTCAAAAGTGATTTAAAAAACATCAATATAAAAATACTGTAATTACTGAAAAAAATTATTTTAAGCTTTCTTTAAATGTTAGTGAAAAAAA
>NW_013699473.1:0-614 GCF_000517525.1 Limulus polyphemus | reverse complement strand
GAATAACTATAAAAAAGTACAAATGTTATCAATCAATAGAAAAAACAGTATAAATTTATCAATCAAAATAGGAAGCATTACAAATTTATAGATCAATATAAAAACAGTACAAATTTATCAATCAAAATAGGAAGCATTACAAATTTATATATCAATATAAAAACAGTGCAAATTTATCAATCAATATAAAAAACAGTACAAATTTATCAAACAATCTAAAAAACAAAGCAGATTTACCAATTCATAAAAAATAATATTATTTATCATACAATATCAAAAAACAGTATAAATTTATCAATCAAAAAAAAGAATTGGTACATATTTATCAATCAATAAAAAATACAGTACAAATTTATAAATCATTATAAAAAAAAGTACAAATTTACCAATCAAAATAGGAAGCATTACAAATTTATCGATCAATATAAAAACAGTACAAATTTATCAATCAAAAAAGGATCGGTACAAATTTATCAATCAGTACAAAACACAGTACATATTTATCAACCAATATAAAAAAGCACAAATTTATCAATGCATATAAAAAACAGTACAAATTTATCAGTTATTATGAAAAAGTACAAATTTATGAATCAATATAAAAAACATTAAAA
>NW_013699472.1:0-614 GCF_000517525.1 Limulus polyphemus | reverse complement strand
GTATTCTTTATGTAAACAAACCAACTTGTGTTTACAGTCAAGCTAAACCTAGAAGGGTACTCAATACGAAACCTTCAGTACCTAAACTGTGGCGACACCGACCAGGACGAATTAGAAGATAAATCAAGATTTGAAGCTTGGAAGGTACAAGTACTACTGTAAAACTAAGGTTTACTTTTGTGACTGTCATAGCAGTTTACACAGTACGTGTACTTGTTTATTTAAACGGTCCACGCTCTACAGTGTCTCAACTGTAAGCTTATAACACTAAAAATCAAGTTTTGATCCCTGTGGGCCCATTATGTAGTTTTTCTGTCAGGTTTGAATTAGAAAGATTTCAACAGGAAATAAAAAATTAACAGCATTAATATATGACACACAATGTCCATCATAGGGATTGAACCATTAATTCTAACGTTATTAGTTATTGGATATTCTCTATTACAGTTTATTTCATCATAGAGTGTCTAACTTATTTAGAAATCTAAATCCAGTAGGATGAGGATTAATAAAACTAGCATTTCTTATACATGGTTTGTCCTAAATCCACTGTGATGTGGGTTAGTAAAATATTGTAACAATTATGAACCTAGGCTTGCTCTAAACCCACTGTG
>NW_013699471.1:0-614 GCF_000517525.1 Limulus polyphemus | reverse complement strand
GTATATAGCTGACATTCCAGAAGTGTTGGGTGTGAAATGACACGTATATAGCTGACATTCCAGAAGTGTGAAATGTCAGGTATATAGCTGACATTCCAGAAGTGTGAAACGACACGTATATGGCTGACATGCCAGAAGTGTGAAATGACAGGTATATAGCTGACATTCAACGTTTCCAAGTAAGCCTCTTTAGGTAAAATAAATTCTACACATACTGCATAGATATTGACACCAATAAACGTCACCATTCCCTCTGTATGTACACAAACTTAAACTTTGACTAATGTAAACCACAACAAAATGGTTACAACGCTAAAGCTAGCAGAGCAGTAGAACTATACAAGACAACGGGTATTTTCGCCATCCCTTAATATCAGAGATGTGTGTAAAATATAGCCTTTCAGATCAACCTTTGTCTGTCCCAAGTCATAGCCAAGGAAGCCTTTCATTCAACTCCTCAGTAGGACTGGACCAGACACACACTTTTATCGGTGCTACTGATTAATTGAGGCTCTGCTGGGCGCTCTATTGCGTTTCTAGTAATGAAATCCTAATTGGAGTGTAATTGGATGCAAAAATAAGACTTTTTTTTTGGCAGTCAACAATTGCTGCCT
>NW_013699470.1:0-614 GCF_000517525.1 Limulus polyphemus | reverse complement strand
GTTCTCATTTTTCACCCCCCCCCCCCCCCCGTGAACGCCCATGGTCACTGAAAGAAAATTTGGCATGATAATTACAGAAGTTGATTTATGATGTTAGAAGAACACACAGGTTCAAGAAGTCTTGAAAGATATGAATAAAAACCTTATAATCCGAGCGCTTTCGAAAAAAGGTGGACCTTTCTTCTTCAGGGCCAAACTGGGAAAATGTGGAAACACTAAATAAGCTTTATTTGCCACAAAATACAACAATAAAACGTTAACACTAATAAACATACATTTATATTTATTACAACACTAGCTGGTATGCTCGCTCCCTGGACGGAAGTTATCTAAATTCATGATTAATGAAAGATTATTTTACGAAATGAAAAGATGCTTCCCTTAAATGTAATTGTATACAACGCAAAAACACTCATAGAAACTGCAAAACGCAAAATGTGAAACCGCAACTTTGCATGTTTCTCCGCATGGGCCCAACAAATCTTCATGCCAACAGGAGACGAAGTAATGGTTAAAAAAAACGCCCACAACAACAGCAAACGCAACATTCAAAACTGAAAACTTTTATGTATCTTTTCATGGACCAAATGAACCTCCATACAAACTTTGGTGGA
>NW_013699469.1:0-614 GCF_000517525.1 Limulus polyphemus | reverse complement strand
ATACTTGAAGATGTCCAAAACACCTCAGGCTCAGAATGACGGGATCATGTATGCTATACTTGAGGATGTCTAAAACACCCCAGGTTCGGAATGATGGGATTGTGTACACCATACCTGAAGATGTCCAAAAGGCAACACCCCAGGTTCGGAATGGCGGAATCGTGTATGCCATACCTGAAGATGTTCAAAAGGCAACACCCCAGGTTCGGAATGACAGGATCATGTATGCCATACTTGAAGATGTCCAAATGACAACACCCCAGGCTTGGAATGACAGGATCATGTATGCCATACTTGAAGAAAAGGCAACATCTCAGGCTCAGAATGATGGGATAATGTATACCATACTCAACCAAACCAACAGAACTCATACAGTCTGGATTTATGAACATTCATCCTCACTTCCCAACCAAGTGGACAGGGAGTATTCCGCTTGCCCCTGGAATTATAGAGAGGACGTGGAACCTGTGCTCAACCAAGGGCCTAGGATGGGTCCACATTACAATCAGAATTATGAGAAGATAGTAGACCTCCTTCCATGAACAATATACGAAACCAATATTGATCAAAAAAGAAAGGCCATGCACCTCTCAACTCTTTCAGCACGGCCTCGC
>NW_013699468.1:0-614 GCF_000517525.1 Limulus polyphemus | reverse complement strand
GGTTTTCTTAGGACAGAAAAAGTTCCTTTCCCTATATGTATTTGTAAAAAAAAAAGCAAAATCGCCCATAAAAACTGCAAAACACAAAATGCGAAACCGCACATTTGCATGTATCTCCGCATGGACCCAACAGAGCTTCATGCCAAATTTGTGTGAAGATCCATCAACAGGGGCAAATTAGTGTAAAAAAACGCAAAAACGCCAATTAAAACCGCAAAACACAAGATGCAAAACTGAAAATGTGTTTGTACATGAACATACGACAGACAACAGGCAGTACTATTATATTTATATAGATATTGTTAATACAGATACTAGAAGACTGTTAATTATATAGTTAATACAACCTAGTACAAGAAGGCTATTGATTATATAGTTAACATAAGTTATTACAAGAAGTCTGTTGATTGTATACTTAATACAACATATTACAAGAAGACTATTAATTATACAGTTAATACAACAGACTAGAAGGAAACTGTTAACAATATAGGTAATACAAGTTACACAAAGGCTGTTTTTTAGGATAACGGCGCGAAAACCATAACTGCTCGGAATCACAATCCGGCAAGCTAACCACTAAGACACTTTTAACCCTAACACAAGGAGATTAG
>NW_013699467.1:0-614 GCF_000517525.1 Limulus polyphemus | reverse complement strand
CAACATTTTCTGTCCTTGTTGCAGCGCAGAACATGAACGAAAGTACAAAGCTGTTACTAGTTTTATTTTAGTAGTCCCTCTTATGTGTTTCTAATGTGAAACATTTATTATGTTCTCGTTGGTGTACGATGGTGTATATTGTAGATTATTTACACACTAAATACCAACAACGTATCTATATAATTGCGTACTACTCTCTATTCACCTGTAAGTTTGAGTGCATTCATTCTTAATTGGGTTACATATTTCTAGTTGAACGGATTGTCCGAGTGATTATGACTATATATATATATTTTTTTTTTACTTTATTCCAGATTACACTTTAACAAGTTTGTCTGTTACTGAATATAATTATTTCTTCTTTCTTTTCACCTTGCCATTTATCAACGTAGGTTAGAATCCTCAATTTACAAACAAGTTACCGGTTTGTATTTCGTTTGTTTATAGTTTTTTTTTTTTATAAGATAGTTACTTAAGATATGATTAGTTCATGAAAATAGGGAAAACGAGTCGGATATGCTTGTTCATGTAACATATCTTGTTACTCATGAAACACGTTTATCCCACCTTAAGCAAACGTTTTAAGTTGTTGTTTGTTATTAAGCACAAAGCTA
>NW_013699466.1:0-614 GCF_000517525.1 Limulus polyphemus | reverse complement strand
AACTGTACAGATACTCCATGCTGCTTCCCCACAGTTAACTGTACAGATACTCCATGCTGCTTCCCCACAGTTAACTGTATATATACTCCATGCTGCTTCCCCACAGTTAACTGTAGAGATACTCCATGCTGCTTCCCCACAGTTAACTGTACAGTTACTCCATGCTGCTTCCCCACAGCTCACTGTACAGATACTCCATGCTGTTCCTTAGATAAATATTTAGTTTATAATGTCGTCATTCAAGGGTTAAATATCCTCGCATGTTAAAAACACAGTTCGCTTTATAAACATTATAAAAAAACACAGTAACCTCACAGCTGGCTTTATAGTCATTATAAAAGAACTACAGTAACCTCACAGCTTGCTTTATACTCATTATAAAAAAACACATTAACCTCACAGCTTGCTTTATACTCATTATAAAAACACATTAACTCACAGCTTGCTTTATTAACATTATAAAAGAACCACATTAACCTCACAGCTTGTTTAATAAATATTATAAAAGAACCACATTAACCTCACAGCTTGTTTAATAAATATTATAAAGGAACCACATTAACCTCACAGCTTGTTTAATAAATATTATAAAAGAACCACATTCACCTCACAGC
>NW_013699465.1:0-614 GCF_000517525.1 Limulus polyphemus | reverse complement strand
GGGTGAGAATAGGTGGAACTCGACATGCAACTACCTTTTCCAAGTTTGAATACTTGAGCTTTGGTGTGATTGATTATCTACTAAATAAATGCATCAGATATAATTACGAAGTAATTGCTATGGAAGCACACCTAAATATATGTAGCATATTTTTTCAGAAAATGTACAATAAAGACGAAACAAAAACTCAAATTTACCATATTTTTTCCTTTCCTGATCGTAAGCCCTTTTTTGCTGTGTATCCTGAAATTGGAAGTATATTTTTTGTTGGGCTTTGTGGATAGGATTATATTGTTGTTGGTTTAAAGTAAATATGTTGAAAACAAAGGGTAAGTTTTCTTGTTTTAGCACAAAGCTACACACTGGGTCATCTTCGATTCGTCCACCGCAGGGAATCGAGCCAAGGATTTTAGCGTTGTAAGTCCATAAACGTACCATTGACGCCACCGGGAGACGATAGGACTAGACCTTTAGTTAATATACCATTCAAATTTCTTTGAGATACTAGTTAAAGAAACAAAGCACAAAGAAACATCAAGCGGATAATTGTGGTTACGCACATTTTTCTGAAAAAGTGGAAACTATAAGTCAGCAGGATTCGAAACAACATCTCT
>NW_013699464.1:0-615 GCF_000517525.1 Limulus polyphemus | reverse complement strand
GATCAGTCTAATAGTGTAAAGACAGCTTTCATGTGATCAGTCTAATGGTGTAAAGACAGCTTCCATATGTTCAGTCTAATGGTGTAAAGACAGCTTCCATATGATCAGTCTAATAGTGTAAAGACAGCTTTCATGTGATCAGTCTAATGGTGTAAAGACAGCTTCTATATGTTCAGTCTAATGGTGTAAAGACAGCTTCCATATGTTCAGTCTAATGGTGTAAAGACAGCTTCCATATGGTCAGTCTAATGGTGTAAAGACAGATTCCATATGATCAGTCTAATGGTGTAAAGATAGCTTCCATATGATCAGTCTAATGGTGTAAAGACAGCTTCCATATATATGGAAGCTGTCTTTACACCATTAGACTGAACATATGGAAGCTGTCTTTACACCATTAGACTGATCATATGGAAGCTGTCTTTACACCATTAGACTGAACATATGGAAGCTGTCTTTACACCATTAGACTGAACATATGGAAGCTGTCTTTACACCATTAGACTGAACAGTCAGTCTAATGGTGTAAAGATAGCTTCCATATGATCAGTCTAATAGTGTAAGGATAGCTTCCATATGATCAGTCTAATGGTGTGAAGATAGCTTCCATATGGT
>NW_013699463.1:0-615 GCF_000517525.1 Limulus polyphemus | reverse complement strand
AATAGATTGCTTTAATCATAGGAAATGCACTGCCGCTTGCTTTCTCGATACAGAGAAAATTACATATTGGTTTAAGATATAAATTAAAACAACTAGAATTACCAACAGGTGTTATGCGCTGGTTATCTAACTTTTTAGAAATAGAAAATGCAGAGTAAATGTGGAAGGCACCTACTCGGAGTATTTTACTCCCGAAACAGGTGTTCCACGGGGAGGGGAAGTTAGCCCCATCTTTTTCATCATGTTTGTAAGCAACATGCCATTAAGTGACCCTAATTTTAGTTTAACATCACAATTTGCGAACGATGGGGCGATTTCGATAGCGGCTACAAATCTGAAACCTGTTATAAATCAAACTGTTGAATACTGTCTGAAACACAGAATAATAATAAATGTTCCTAAAACAAATCTTGTTTTCTTTTCAAAATCGACTAAACATTAAAAAATCCTCCTGAAATATACTTAAACAGAGTTCTTCTAAATGTTGTCCCATTGGCAAAATTTTTAGGTATAACTTATGATTCAAAATGAACGTGAAATAAACATATTACCCAAATTAAAAATAAGACATGGCAACGAGCAAACTACACTGAGTGGTCACAAGTAAATAGACAC
>NW_013699462.1:0-615 GCF_000517525.1 Limulus polyphemus | reverse complement strand
GATCCAGTACCGATAGATTATATACAACACCAAAAATAAACACCTTTACTCTATGTATGATCCAGTACCGATAGATTATATACAACACCAAAAATAAACACCTTTACTCTATGTATGATCCAGTACCGATAGATTATATACAACACCAAAAATAAGCACCTTTACTCTATGTATGATCCAGTACCGATAGATTGTATACAACACCAAAAATAAACACCTTTACTCTATGTATGATCCAGTACCGATAGACTGTATACAACACCCGTAAAGGTGTTTATTTTTTTATAACATAACATAATGTTGGTCCATCTCAGCTGTCCCATTCTCTATATAATAAAACTATTAATAAATTAATTAATCATTCATATATTTATCAAGCTTTTTTAAAAACTCGTTTAAATTTACTGCTTCGACAACATCCGAAGTTAACCCATTCCAAAGGCCAACCATCCTGTTAGAAAAATAAAACTATTCAACAACATCCGAAGTTAGCCCATTCCAGAGGACAACCATCCTGTTAGAAAAATAAAACTATTCGACAACATCCGAAGTTAACCCATTCCAGAGGCCAACCATCCTGTTAGTAAATAAAACTATTCGACAACATCCGAAGTT
>NW_013699461.1:0-615 GCF_000517525.1 Limulus polyphemus | reverse complement strand
GGTAAGCAGGTGTATAGGGGAGCTCTGTCTCGTGAGATATGGTAAGCAGGTGTATAAGGGAAGTTTGGGTACAGTTGGTATCTTAGGTAGTTTCACAAACAAATTAGTTAGGAATGATGAAGTTATTTTCTCCAGGAAATACGTAGAGTAGCCGTTTCAGAAGGTAATGTTCTGTATGGAAGTAATTTCTTTGTGAAGAGCTAAATAGGATGAAGTAAGTTTGTAAGCTCTACTTAGTAGACAGAGAATAAGATTGTGTTTGAAAAAAAATAAAGTTATAAAACTGTCAAACTGATTAAGAAGGTCAGTAAATGTGTTTTTACAATAGACAGAAGTTGAACAGCTGTCAGTAAATGTGTTTCTACAATAGACAGAAGTTGAACAGCCGTCAATAAATGTGTTTTTACAATAGACAGAAGTTGAACAGCCATCAGTAAATGTGTTTTTACAATAGACAGAAGTTGAACAGCCATCAGTAAATGTGTTTTTATGATAGACCGAAGTTGAACAGCCATCAATAAATGTGTTTTTACAATAGACAGAAGTTGAGCAGCCGTCAGTAAATGTGTTTTTACAATAGACAGAAGTTGAGCAGCCGTCAGTAAATGTGTTTTT
>NW_013699460.1:0-615 GCF_000517525.1 Limulus polyphemus | reverse complement strand
GATTATCGATAACCTTTCAAAGACCCTATGTTAGCTAAACCCCACAGATTATCGATAACCTTTCAAAGACCCTATTTTAGCTAAACCCCACAGATTGTCGATAACCTTTCAAAGAGCCTATGTTAACTAAACCCCACAGATTGTCGATAACCTTTCAAAGAGCCTATGTTAACTAAACCCCACAGATTATCGATAACCTTTCAAAGAGCCTATTTTAACTAAACCCCACAGATTATCGATAACCTTTCAAAGAGCCTATTTTAACTAAACCCCATAGATTATCGATAACCTTTCAAAGAGCCTATTTTAACCAAATCCCACAGTTTACCACCTTTCAAAGAGCCTAACTTCACCAAACTCTACAGTTTACCACCTTTCAAAGAGTCTAACTTCACCAAACTCTACAGTTTACCACCTTTCCAAGAGTCTAACTTCACCAAACTCTACAGTTTACTACCTTTCAATGAGCCTAACTTCACCAAACTCTACAGTTTACCACCTTTCAAAGAGTCTAACTTCACCAAACTCTACAGTTTACCACCTTTCAAAGAGCCTAACTTCACCAAACTCTACAGTTTACTACCTTTCAAAGAGTCTAACTTCACCAAACTCTAC
>NW_013699459.1:0-615 GCF_000517525.1 Limulus polyphemus | reverse complement strand
GCAGCTTCACATAACCTGGTACAGGTATATTAACTACACATAACTCTAGGCACTAACCTGGAATAATATCAGAATAAAATAATAAAGTACAAAACTGGTCATGATGTGTTCAGAATTCTAACACCGTTATTATAGCCTGTTAGAGGTAGAATAGTGGAAAATTTGTTCAGGTAGTTTAAAAATAACATATCAGAGATTAATAATAAGATATTTCTCGTTTTATTACTGATGGATCTTCTGGAAATTGTTTTCATCTTTAAAAACATTAAAATCGAGTTAACAATATGCAAAATATATAAATTATTGAAAATTTCTAGAGACATGATATAACAGAATATTTTGATAACTAGAAGAACTCTTATTGAAATACTTTTTTGCATCAGTTAAGTTAGTACAGTTATCCAACATCAAGTAAGTGCATGATATGTTTCTTTAATGTTCATTTATAAAAGCAGCACAAGATGCAAACTTTGTGGAATTTTCAAACTGAACGACATTTTATTAGCATATCTGCCAAAGGCCAAATCATATACTACTATTGTTCAGGAATAGCCTTTTTTAATTTCGAACTGTTTTGTCCAGCTCTTTTAAATCGAATATTAGTTGTGACTGCTC
>NW_013699458.1:0-615 GCF_000517525.1 Limulus polyphemus | reverse complement strand
GATTGAGCTCACATATTATCTTCACAGTCTCACACCTATTTTAAATGCATATAATAATAGAAGTAATAGCATGGGAAAGCTAAGCTGTGTAAAAACTAAAATAAAAATGATTTATTACTCATGATATTATAAAGCACGATACGTTTTACTTCATAACTTTATGAAGTGAGATTTTCATATCATTAATACTAACACAGTATGAGTTTACATCTTTAAATACATTGTTGAACACAGCTGATTAAGTGGTTCATCATTTTATTAATGTACATACTTTGCTAAATGAACTCTGAATAGTGAAGGTTATGAGAAGTTAAGTTGAACAGTGTTTTCACAGGGGACTCATTCATATATCGACTACTAGTGTTTTCACAGGGGACTCGTCTATGTATCAACTACTAGTGTTTCTACAGGGGACTCGTCTATGTATCAACTATTAGTGTTTTCACAGGGGACTCGTCTGTATATCAAGTACAAGTGTCTTTACAGGGGACTCGTCTGTATATCAACTATTAGTGTCTTTACAGGGGACTCATCTGTATGTCAACTATTAGTGTCTTTCCAGGGGACACGTCTGTATATCAACTACTAGTGTCTTTACAGGGGACTCGTCTATGT
>NW_013699457.1:0-615 GCF_000517525.1 Limulus polyphemus | reverse complement strand
ACAACTACATCAACCAGCGTACTCGCATGCGACGCTGTTAAACACAACTACATCAACCAGTGTACTCGCATGCGACGCTGTTAAACACAACTACATCAACCAGTGTACTCGCATACATCCACGTGTACAGGTCGTGGCTATTCGTTGTGAACACTGATGTTTAAATTTAACATTTGGACTAATATAAATAACCGCTCTTTACTGTTTATAAGAAATACTAGCAGTATTCAAAATGGCCAAATACGATAATAACCTCTAATTCTAATTTAACTAAAACTAAACTGAAAATAAACTAATTGGTTGCAGCGGATTGTTGGTTTAAATTTGTTTCCGATAAATAATAAAAGGGTGCGATAAATTGCATAAGACAGTACTTGCGATAAATCGCTTAAGACAGTACTTGCGATAATTGATATTAATACTGGCACAGTTAACACATTCGTAACCACATATATATATATATATATATATATATATCGCATAAGACAGTACTTGCTATAGTTTACATTAATACTGGCACAGTTAACACATTCGTAACCACATATATATCGCATAAGACAGTATTTGCTATACTTTACATTATTACTGACACAGTTAACACATTCGTAACGACAC
>NW_013699456.1:0-615 GCF_000517525.1 Limulus polyphemus | reverse complement strand
GCTCGTTATTCCTGTAGGTTTTGTTCGTGGTTATATCTATTACAGCAATACTCGCTATTCCTGTAGGTTTTGTTCGTTCATGGTTATATCTATTACAGCAATACTCGCTATTCCTGTAGGTTTTGTTCATGGTTTTATCTATTACAGCAATACTCGCTATTCCTGTAGGTTTTGTTTATGGTTATATCTATTACAGCAATACTCGCTATTCCTGTAGGTTTTGTTCATGGTTATATCTATTACAGTATAACTCGCTATTCCTGTAGGTTTTGTTTATGGTTATATCTATTACACCAAAGCTCGTTATTCCTGTAGGTTTTGTTTATGGTTATATCTATTATAGTAATACTCGCTATTCCTGTAGGTTTTGTTTGTGGTTATATCTATTACAGCAATACTCGCTATTCCTGTAGGCTTTGTTCATGGTTATATCTATTACAGCAAAGCTCATTATTCCTGTAGGTTTTGTTCATGGTTATATCTATTACAGTAATACTCGCTCTTCCTGTAGGTTTTGTTTATGGTTATAACTATTACAGCAAAGCTCGTTATTCCTGTAGGTTTTGTTCATGGTTATATCTATTACAGTATAACTCGCTATTCCTGTAGGTTTTG
>NW_013699455.1:0-615 GCF_000517525.1 Limulus polyphemus | reverse complement strand
GGATGAAATGGACATTCCAATTAGATACATTTTGTAAAGGAAACAAAAAAGGTTTTATTTTCAAAAATGAAAAAAAAAAAAAATACCATACAACCTAAAATAACTTGAAACAGTATGAAATGTTTATACCTGTACAAAAAACCATCTAAAAAAAACCTCCAGTAGATGTGGGAGAATCGGTCTGTATCTTGGTGGTGTAATCTGTTGATTAACTATTAATTTATTACTTTAAAATCACGTTTTCCTTCTATCTTTGTTCAGTTCAGTACTCGTCCTCTTCATCAGCTTTGGAATTTAGTTGCTGTAACATTAACTGATGTTGTGCTGCCTGTTGCACTTCTAACCACTGCTGTTGTTCTATTTCTGCTTGCTGTTGACGAGCCTAGGTAACATAAAATTTCAGCATAATTAAAGATTTGACAAACTTTATAATTAAAGTTAATCAAATACTAATATAGCTACAACTTTCTTGTAAGGTAATTGTAATGTCAAATTTTGGGTGAACAATATCTCAGCCATATGTTAATCAATACACTTATACCACTGGTTAAAGTCCAGGCTCTCCTCCCTCCAGTATATCACCAGTTTATACCACTGGTTAAAGCCCAGGCTCTC
>NW_013699454.1:0-615 GCF_000517525.1 Limulus polyphemus | reverse complement strand
CTACTTCAGTAGATGATTTGACTACTGAAGTCAACACACATACAGCTACTTCAGTAGATAACGTGACTACTGAAGTCAACACACAGCTGCTTCAGTAGATAACTTGATTACTGGAGTTGAAACACGGCTACGTCAGTAGATAATTTGACTACTGAAGTCAACACACAGCTACTTCAGTAGATAACTTGATTACTGAAGTCAACACACAACTACATCAGTAGATTACTTGATTACTGAAGTCAAAACACAGCTGCTTCAGTAGCTATAACTTGATTACTGAAGTCAACACACAGCTACTCCAGTAGATAACTTGATTACTGAAGTCAACACACAGCTGCTTCAGTAGATGATTTGACTACTGAAGTCAACACACACAGCTACTTCAGTAGATAACGTGATTACTGAAGTCAACACACAGCTACTTCAGTAGATGATTTGACTACTGAAGTCAACACACATACAGCTACTTCAGTAGATAACGTGATTACTGAAGTCAACACACAGCTACTTCAGTAGATAATTTGACCACTGAAGTCAACACACACAGCTACTTCAGTAGATAACGTGATTACTGAAGTCAACACACAACTACTTCATAGATATAACTTGACTACT
>NW_013699453.1:0-615 GCF_000517525.1 Limulus polyphemus | reverse complement strand
TATTTATGTGTAAATTACGGCAGAAATACGCTTGCTACAATACTGTTTGTCACTATACTTATGTGTAAATAACGGCAGAAATACGCTTGCTACAATACTGTTTGTCACTATATTTATGTGTAAATAACGGCAGAAATACGCTTGCTACAATATTGTTTGTCACTAGATTTTACTTATCTATTTTTTTAATTAAATAAAAACAAAGGTCTGTCTGGTTTGGCTAACTATAAGTTTTCGTACTTAAGTGTTTGAGTATTTTTTATAGGGCGATTATTACTTGTTGTATATATTACCCTTCAATAAGAAAGATGTAGATAAACTACATCAGTCACTTGCTATGTAGTAAATCTGGCGGCTTACGTCGCTAAAATCCTGGTTTCGATACCTGCGCTTAACAACAAGCAAACAAGTTCCCCACTCCAAATAATGAGCTTATTTTAAGCCCTCTGGTGGATCAGCGATAGGTCTGACAGCTTACAACGCTAAAATTCCGGATTGCATACCCGCGGTGGTCAGCGCACATGTTGTCCATTATATAGCTTTGTGCTTAAGATCAAACAAGTTAGCTGAAGAAGTGGAAATATTTGATTATCCTATAACTTGTGATAAAGGTGG
>NW_013699452.1:0-615 GCF_000517525.1 Limulus polyphemus | reverse complement strand
CTGCTGGATAATGATATTTCTGGCCACACATAGTGAACAGGCTCAAGATACTTGATCCTGTGGCATCAGCAGTTACAGAAATTGAAAGCAATGTTGCTCTTCTGTCCAACGAACCAAAGCTCCTAGCTTGTGTTAATAAAAAGGAACTGCAGCACTTCTGGAGTCACCACTGAAACAAGCTGAGGAAATGGCTGCAACAAATTTCATCGAGCAGAGGTCAGAGTTCTGCCTGAAACCAATCCATGCAGCAACCGACATGCTACACCCTTGCTACAGTGGAGAACACCTTAACTTTTATAACGATGATGGCAAACCACCTTTGTTTCGATGAAGAAAAGGTCTTAGCTAGTTTGGCAAAGTTTAAAGCAAAGGAAGGCCTCTGGAAAGGTGATGCCTTGTGGTCTTCTGCCCAGCACATTTCCCCAACCACAAGGTGGAAAGGCCTTTGGCAAACAGAAGCATTCTCCCCTATTGCCACTTGTATCCTTCAGCTGCAGACTCTAAAACCCCCTAAACACATTTTAAACATTTGTTTTCAGTAAAACTTTATATTTTTCTGTTATTTTCTCTACCCTAACTCTATGGGTTTGTCAATTTGACCGGCCTTGTAACCAC
>NW_013699451.1:0-615 GCF_000517525.1 Limulus polyphemus | reverse complement strand
ACATCTCCTTCTATCCGCTAATATCATGACATCATAGAAACACCATATCTCCCTCTATCCACTAATACCACACCACCGGTATTCTACAGTTTTGTGAACATTTTCAGTGGATATATTTTAGGTAAAAAAACACACTTACAAAACATGTCCCCCTTCCTCCTTCCAGTGTCCCCGCACACAGATGCCATCGATGGATGGGAATATGAAATTCCTTGTTGTAAGCTTTGTAACAGACAGAGTTCTCGAAGATTTCCACGCCCACTTCTCTAAGAATATTTACCGGCTTCTTGTCTATAGATTATCGAAATGGTATCAGTAGCACAACATATTATACCTTAACCATCAGTAAAATACCATATTATACCTTAACCATCAGTAACATATCATATTATACCTTAACCATCAGTAAAATACCATATTATACCTTAACCATCAGTAACATACCATACTGATGGTTAAGGTATAATAACATACCATATTATACCTTAACCATCAGTAACATACCATATTATACCTTAACCATCAGTAACATACCATATTATACCTTAACCATCAGTAACATACCATATTATACCTTAACCATCAGTAACATACCATATCATACCTTAACCATCA
>NW_013699450.1:0-615 GCF_000517525.1 Limulus polyphemus | reverse complement strand
TATAGGATTTACAGAATCTTGTGTGTGGACTAAGTGTAAAATAAATTATCATATAGGATTTACAGAATCTTGTGTGTGAACTAAGATTATCTTGTGCATCACGGAAATTATAGTATGACCTTAGCGTAAAACAAAATATTTGGGGCTTCAAAGGCATTGTTAATGGGCTGCTCTACCTAGGAAGTCTGTTTAGACAGATGCAATCCAAATATACTCTCCTCTGTTTAAATCTTGTCCTAAGTAAGAAATTGCCTCATAAAACATAATTTACCATTGAAGGACAACAGGAGATTTTTGGTTCACCTGGGCTGTCCTATCCACTAAATTAAACTAAACTCTAAAAAAAAACCTTCAAAGCCAGCCCTTATCATTCAAATATTTATCAAGCTTTCCTTTAAACCAAATGTATCTACCGCATTCGAAGACAACCCGTTCCAAAATATATTTGTGTCCCCTAGTCCTACCATTCTGACCATCAAATGCGAAAAACAAGATGCATAAACACTATAAATTTACTTAACAATTTTAAACTCCTCAATCAAATCGCTTCGAACTTACTTTTTCAAGAGAAAACAAGTTCGGAGATCTCAACCTATCCTCGTATGATAACCTTTC
>NW_013699449.1:0-615 GCF_000517525.1 Limulus polyphemus | reverse complement strand
TAATACACAAGTTATTTCTTAGCTCCAAAAAAAGAAAAAAAAAACTACCATAAAAATGGTCTTAAGCACATCAAAGAACATTTGAAGAAATATGATAGCATTATAGCTGAGCCGAGGGTGGCCCATCGGTTAGTCTACCGGAATATGGATTGAAGATTCTGTGACTCGCCAAAACGTAAAAAATCACACTTCGCATTTGAGGCCTTGAGTGCGTTATAGGAGTGAAGATCAAATCCCACTATTAGATCAAATGGGTGGTAGTTACTTTCCCTCTAGTCCATCACTTAACAAGTCGGGATGGCTAACGCAGATAGCTCTCGAGTACCTTTTGCGAAATTCAATAAGACAAATACACAGGTTGTGCTATTGTCCTGCAGGCATCTAACCAAAACTTGTTATTTACGAAATAAGACGTACGTTTGTGTGTTTATATTCTTCACAGTATTAAATATAATGCATTCAATATGCACATCAGTTATATAGCGTTAGGTAGATTTAATATACAACACTAAATTTCTGAAACAATAATAACTACTTTGGTCATATGTGAAAAGCATGGTACATGAAGTTTTACGTGTTACAATTCTGCTTTGTTATCTAATAATTCGTCAAGCA
>NW_013699448.1:0-615 GCF_000517525.1 Limulus polyphemus | reverse complement strand
CTTACCCCAACCACAACTGGTCACGAAACTAGGTCTGATGCTAAATAAATATTTATGAAGAGGAGCATTAAGAAAGCTACCCTCAGTACCATGATTAATAACAGACTCACAAGTGGCAGAACTCGAACCTACCATCAATACACCTTCTAACAACAATTTTCAAAGCAAATAGTTTCTGAACTATAAAAATATTATCCACAGTTATCAGAATTGTATAAAATAACAATATATATGTATATATATTCTGATTAACAAGTTAGCACACAGGATCACATACAGAAGTTGTAATGGTTTTTAAACGAGACCAACAACTCGAGCGCTTTCGAATAGTTCACTATTCTTCTTCAGGAGAATAACGTTTCCGAGAATTATAAGTTCATGTTTGAAATGCTACATTTTTGCTATGGCTATGTATACGTTTGATAAACAAGCACTACTCATTATGCATATTAGAGTACCATTTAAATTATAATACCCATCTTGTATTAAAGATATTACAAATACGCTCACACATTTTCGGGATACAGACCTTCCTTCTTCAGGGGGCAGTTGAAGAGCTTGGGTTATCTCGCTTCATCTTGGCCCGGCATGGCCAGGTGGTTAAGGCACTCGACT
>NW_013699447.1:0-615 GCF_000517525.1 Limulus polyphemus | reverse complement strand
TAACTCAATACTTGAAGGTTGTTGTTATTTGTAGTTAAGCTAAAGCTACACAAAGGACTATTTGTGCTCTGCCCACCACAGGTGTTGAAACCCGGTTTCTAGTGGTACAAGTCCGCAAAAATACCGCTGAAACATTTAAGTAAGTTTTGGCGTTTTTTCATTTGACTACAGAATTGATTACCTTTAACTGATGTACTGTTACAGTAACTTCTAATATATTTGGATAATTTACTATAGGGTGTCCAAAAAGTTTGAAACCATAGGTGATTTGCAGCCTTTCTTAATTTCAGATACGTGACTGGTTATGGCGCTGTCAAAGCATGAGAAGGTCGAGTTAATCGTGCTGTTTAATCCACACTTGTTTCGAATTACAAGTACATCACGTGGAAAACATTCTGTAAAATTTGTTGAAGTGCTTGCGGTGCCAGACTTTTTTGGACACCCTGTATTATTATATAACAAATATGGCGACGGCATGGTTAGTGTTTTGGATTAGCAACCGAAAGGTTTGTGCTATTGGAACCAGAGTTCAGAACCGGTCCTTTATTTATACAGGTTAAAAATTAAGACACTTAAACAATATTTGTAAATTTGATTGCCTGGATAACCGTTCTA
>NW_013699446.1:0-615 GCF_000517525.1 Limulus polyphemus | reverse complement strand
CAGACATACTGCTGTGCCGACGTGGGGGGGGGGCTACAAGCTTATGGACAAGCTCACATGTATATTTTCCTTGTGTGAGACCAAAGTGAGACCAAAATTCAAAATTATTCATCCATTACCAGTCCTTGTTTTCATCCTTAAGTTATAATGGATTATATCTGTGGTCATAGCACCAACGCATTATGGATATTCCATCTAGCAGACAAGATTCCGGCGCCGGTATAAAACTCTTGAACTATTGCAAGCAACCTTTTCATATTTAAATTACTGGCAAATACCAGCCAGGTTGGGAACAAGTATACCAATGTAATAGAAGGTTTCTGAATAAGAAAATTCTTAAATAGGAAAAAGGAGAAGAGGGCGATAAATCAACACCTTAATATAATTTTCCACCAAATAAATCAATCATTATATCTAATGCTATGAAATACATTAATTGTCCATAGGCAATTAAAATCAACACTATGAACAATAATGAGCTTAATACAAGACAAAAACAACATTTGAACCTTATTGAGACAGTGGTAAGTTTACGGACTTACAACGCCAAAATCCACAGCCCGATTCTCAACGGTGAATATAACAGATAGCTCAATGTGGTTTTTGCTGTAACTT
>NW_013699445.1:0-615 GCF_000517525.1 Limulus polyphemus | reverse complement strand
CAAAGAAATTCCAATCTAGGAGGGGAACTGGGCAGGGTGGACAAATTAGATGAAAGGAGCAAAACAGGAGAAAAAATAATGTGATGGAAGTGGAAAAAATTAAAGGTTTTGAACAAGGCTGCTCTATAGCCTGCAATGGCAGAAACAAATAAACCACTATAGAAAAGCCAAGTAAGAAAACTGGAGAGGTGGGAAAAACAAATGTGTCATGTCCTCTCACCTTCCCAACCAGTTGGTCTATGGTTTACCAGCATAAATGGCAAATTTTCTGTCTTTTCCGTTGAATGGACTGAGTGAGAAAACATGAATAGCCTTGCTTCAAGGAGCCTGGATCGTCTCTCAAAGGACCAGACCAAATCTAAGTGTGAAGATGGAGTGTGGCTAGGGCAGGATTAAAGACAGAGGAATAAGTTTGCTGGAGAAGGGATTGGAAAAGTGGAAAATGTATGGGAGGAGTTGATTGAAGAAGGTTAAAAGTGGAAACCATGGCTGTGCAGGTCAAAATGGGGTGATGAGAAGAGCTTGACAAAGAGTGGTTTGTATAAGAGAGAAAACACGAGGAAGAAGAATGGTAGGATAAACATACAGTTAAAGATTGATCCAATCCTGACTGAA
>NW_013699444.1:0-615 GCF_000517525.1 Limulus polyphemus | reverse complement strand
ATAAAACAACATTTAATGAAAGTGCTTAAATGTAGACACATTTTGTATAAAATGTCGTGGATATAGTGGCTTAAATTAATTTACTTTTCTATGTTTGTCTTGTTGTTAACTGGTATATAATAATCAGGTTTTTAAAGATTGATGAATAAAAGACCTTTAAATAAAGGGTGTACTGTTTGACCTGTCTCTCCTGTAATAATTTTCCTAGATGTTCGTTACGTGAACTGATAAGAGAAACAAAAATGCACAGCACCTCATATAGACTTCATTAAACAAGATAAGTTTTATAATTTCCTAATCTGCATTGATATAATCATTATCTGTGTAGCTTACTTAGAATCTCTGTGTTAAGCCTTTAACTTACATTCATCACCAATAGCAAGGCTTGCTTAGAATCTCTGTGTTATGCCTTTAACTTACATTCATCACCACTAGCAAGGCTTGCTTAGAATCTCTGTATTAAGTCTTTAACTTACATTCATCGCCACTAGCAAGGCTTGCTTAGAATCTCTGTACTAAGCCTTTAACTTACATTCATCACCACTAGCAAGGCTTGCTTAGAATCTCTGTATTAAGTCTTTAACTTACATTCATCACCAATAGCAAGGCTTGCTA
>NW_013699443.1:0-615 GCF_000517525.1 Limulus polyphemus | reverse complement strand
GTTAATGCTATAGTGCCTGAATATTTTGTTTCCGACGTTTTATGCACTATCCGATATTTTTCTATTAATTTTGAATAAAAAATGCACTTTTTCCATTTTCCAAAAAAAATCATATTTTCACTGAAACGCCAAGGCTATAGCCCGTGTTTTTGCACAAATTTTGAAAAAAATTGTTTTTCCCCATATTTCGATACAAGTATACACTCAGTGTAAAGCTTTCAAAATGGTTATCATTTCATCAATATTCCCAATAGTTATTTTAGAATCTGTTATTAAAACTTTTTACAATATAACTGAAGACAAAAAACAACCACAGTAAAATCGAAGCTAGCGAAGTTTTAATTACAGATTATAAAATAACTATTGGGAATTTTGATTTTAAAGCTATTCTTTTTTGAATAATCTTAACGGAATTTATATTGACGTCACGGCCTTTATTCTTATAAAATAAACACCAAGATTTCGATTATTTTTACTCTGAGTTAGGCAAATTTCAATTTTAGCTTTTCACTGGATATAATATTTTTAGTTAATGCTATAGTGCCTGAATTTTGTGTTTCCGATGTTTTAAGCACTATCCGATATTTTTCTATTAATTTTGAATAAAAAATGCAC
>NW_013699442.1:0-615 GCF_000517525.1 Limulus polyphemus | reverse complement strand
GTTTCAAATATTGAAGAACATCATATTAAAAATGGCTGAAAAGGTGGCAATTTAACTAAGAATTATTGTCGTATCTTAGGCTTTAAATGGTAAAGTAAATCTATTGAACAGTTATTTATAGAAAATAATATAATAATCTTAATTTTCAACAAGAATACAAATGTAATCTCGAATAATATGTCAACTTGTATAACATCTGAAAGTTTGATACTGTACACAAAACACATATATATGAATAAGAGAGTCATAAATGATCATAAGCAAATGCCAGCTTTAGGACATATGCTGACAGTGTTTTAATCAACCTGAACATCGTCATCGTTGTGTATTATCTTTGTTTGCTCATTGTGATATTCCTCAGCACCATGGCAAGCATTAAACATAGAACAGGAGAGTTTTGCTGCAACACAACTGCATCGTATTGTTGTTCAAGGATGAGTTGATGAACACCTACACTTGATTAATTTCAGGATTACATCTGGCACTGGTGACACATATAAAGGCAATGACACCGGAGGTAAGAGGTTTGAGGCTTCATCAAGTGTTCACCCATACTGTTTAGGGTCATATTTAGGTGGATAAGCATCTAGAGCAACCATCCAGTTTATTGTTAGC
>NW_013699441.1:0-615 GCF_000517525.1 Limulus polyphemus | reverse complement strand
GTCAATCAACCTCTACTGAAGTGTTTTAGGAAGATAAATATCTGAAACCAACAAAGTCTATACAACCTCTACTAAAGTGTTTTAGGAAGATAAATATCTGAAACCAACAAAGTCTATACAACCTCCACTGAAGTGTTTTAGGAAGATAAATATTTGAATCCAACAAAGTCTATACAACCTCTACTAAAGTGTTTAAGGAAGATAAATATCTGAATCCAACAAAGTCTATACAACCTCCACTGAAGTGTTTTAGGAAGATAAATATCTGAATCCAACAAAGTCTATACAATCTCTACTGAAGTGTTTTAGGAAGATAAATATCTGAATCCAACAAAGTCTATACAACCTCTACTGAAGTGTTTTAGGAAGATAAATATCTGAATCCAACAAAGTCTATACAACCTCTACTAAAGTGTTTTAGGAAGATAAATATCTGAATCCAACAAAGTTTATACAACCTCTACTGCAGTGTTTTAGGAAGATAAATATTTGAATCCAACAAAGTCTATACAACTTCTACTAAAGTGTTTTAGGAAGATAAATATCTGAATCCAACAAAGTCTATACAACTTCTACTAAAGTGTTTTAGGAAGATAAATATCTGAATCCAACAAA
>NW_013699440.1:0-615 GCF_000517525.1 Limulus polyphemus | reverse complement strand
ACAATATTGATGTATTGTTTTGACAATATATTGTTGGTAGATGTATTAATAATTTGACAGGATATTACCGATGTATTGTGTTGACAAGATATTGTTGGTAGATGTATTAATAACTTAACAGGACATTATTGATATATTGTTTTGACAATATATTGTTGGTAGATGTACTTATAACCTAACAGGACAATACTGATATATTGTTTTGACAAGATATTGTTGGTAAATGTATTAATAACTTAACAGGACATTATTGATATATTGTTTTGACAAGATATTGTTGGTAGATGTATTAATAACTTAACAGGACATTATTGATATATTGTTTTGACAAGATATTGTTGGTAGATGTATTAATAACTTAACAGAACAATATTGATATATTGTTTTGACAAGATATTGTTGGTAGATGTACTAATAATTTGACAGGACATTATTGATGTATTGTTTTGACAAGATATTTTTTGGTAGATGTATTAATAACTTAACAGGACAATATTGATATATTGTTTTGACAAGATATTGTTGGTAGATGTATTAATAACTTAACAGGACATTATTGATGTATTGTTTTGACAAGATATTGTTGGTAGTTGTATTAATAATTTGACAAGATAT
>NW_013699439.1:0-615 GCF_000517525.1 Limulus polyphemus | reverse complement strand
TGGTGATGACTAGCTGCCTTCCCTCTAGTCTTACACTGCTAAATTAGGGACGGCTAGCGCAGATAGCCCTCGTGTAGCTTTGCGCGAAATTCAAAAAGAAAACAAACAGAAATTCCGTGTTTATAGTTACCAAAAGTGATAGAACTCCTATCACTTTTGATAAATATACACACGGAATTTCTGTTGCTCAGTGACTGACTCGTATTACCCTTGATAAATATAGACAGATTTTCTGTTGTTCAGTGACTGACTCCTATCACTTTGATAAATAGAAACACTCAGTCACTGAACAACAGAAAATCTGTGTCTATATTTATCAAGAGTGATAGGAGTCAGTCACTGAACAACAGAAAATCTGTCTATATTTATCAAGAGTGATAGGAGTCAGTCACTGAGCAACAGAAATTCTGTGTTTATATTTATCAAGAGTGATAGGAGTCAGTCACTGAACAACAGAAAATCTGTCTATATTTATCAAGAGTAATACGAGTCAGTCACTGAACAACAGAAAATCTGTGTCTATATTTATCAAGAGTGATAGGAGTCAGTCACTGAGCAACAGAAAATCTGTCTATATTTATCAAGAGTAATACGAGACAGTCACTGAGCAACAGA
>NW_013699438.1:0-615 GCF_000517525.1 Limulus polyphemus | reverse complement strand
TAAGTCTCTGGATTTGTGACACTGAATCCAGGTTTTGATACCCGTGGTGGATAAATAAATAGCTGTTTTATTAGACTCCCCAGTGGCTCAGCGGTAAGTCTCTGGATTTGTGACACTGAATCCAGGTTTCGATACCCGTGGTAGATATAGAACAAATAGTCCATTGTGTGAGCCTTGTGCTTAACAGAAAAACTTTTTTAACAGAACAAATACAACTGGTTAACAACATAAGTACCATTTTTACATGCATATCATACAAACTGAATTTTTGAAACATGTTGCTGTTTTAGCACAAAGCTCAACAATGTGTTATGTCTGATCTGACAACCGTGGGGAATCTAGCACTGAATTTGAGCGTTGTAATTCTGTAAAGTTACTGTTGATCCACCTGTATACCTTACGAACGATAATGTTTGCCTCAACTACAGATCTTAATCACTAGCTTCTTACATCCATTGTTTTATAGTTCTAAAGTTGTTCATTGCACGGTTTGCTGGAAGCTATCTTTAACCCTTTCCTTAACATTGGTATATTTTGGACAGTAAACCTGAGTATAAAACGGATAGTTTAGAAACCTGTCAAGTGATTAACAAATTCATGAACTCGAGTATAAAA
>NW_013699437.1:0-615 GCF_000517525.1 Limulus polyphemus | reverse complement strand
CAGTGTGCTGTAGTTTGAATCTTTGAATATTACTGACAAAAAATAATCCATATATTTTTGTAAACGAATGACAAAGTAAGGCACTATTCATACAATAGATGGAAAACTACTTTTATATTAAAACAAACAAAGTTTCTACTACAATTTCTTGTGTTGATTCCTCACCGGGTTTTTGTGAACATATCGAACTATCTCATATACATAAACTCTCTCTGTGCTTCACCCAAATAAAAGTAAAGCACATTTTACACCTGACATCATAAAGAAGGATCCAGTGATTAATGACTAACGTGACTGTTTAGGCTGGATCCTGGTGACGAGGCTTTTTTTTTTCTGCTACACTAGTTACTGTTTATATTGTAATCCAACTACACGACGGTTGTCATGACAACGCTTTGAATGTTTCATTTAGTTTCTCGAGATTTTTATTCTACCATTTTTATTGTTATTAACATGTTATTTATTTTTGATTTTTTTTTTTTTTGCAGTTGAGACAAAATTGATTTCTATCACGCACCTTCCTAGTGGAGAGGAGGGTTTTACTCTCAGAAATACTCTGTTTAATATATTAGTTATCCAATAACAAAACTACGATGTTAGTTTACATTACAAACT
>NW_013699436.1:0-615 GCF_000517525.1 Limulus polyphemus | reverse complement strand
TCTAACATTATCATTTATACTATTTTTGCTTCCTCAACGGGTACTCTCGGCTAGTTTTAATAAAAGCATTAAAAACAATATTTACTTATGATAACACCAAAAATGTTACTAAAAATGAAAAAATATTGTTTGCAATGGTTCTATATATATGTGTTCATGTTTATGATATTTTAGACTACCAAACTGAACCCTAAAATAATTCAAATTCTTTATTCTATTCACCAGGAAGATGATTTAAATCGGCGGATCCAAACTAAGGTCCGCGAAATGTCCTCAGGAGTACCTCAGCACAAATAGAAACATTCTTTTGAAACTTCTCTGATACCGGAGAAAGCAATATTTTGAGAGATAATTTTATTTATAGCAATAGATAGGACTATACAACGTTGTTTATGCTTGAGATTGTGTTTTTTTTTTAAAGACCAAATTGCAATGAGAGTAAGGTATCTCAGAGTGGCTATTATTTAAAATTTATAATAAATCATTAGCTAGGGGTCTAAGATCCTGTGAACCACAAGTTAAAATGTTTGGGAACCCCTGCTTTAACTGACGCATCTTAGCGGTAAATCTGTGGACTTATAACGCTAAAAATTGAGTTTTGATAACCATGGTGGG
>NW_013699435.1:0-615 GCF_000517525.1 Limulus polyphemus | reverse complement strand
TAATTGGATGTAGTGGAATAACATCCATTGTGGAATATAATTGAGATTTAACGATTTACAAAATATAAAAAAAACTGTTTTTCATTTATATATTTATTTTTAGAAGAAAGAACAATTTTTTTTGTCATAAAGCTTTTATCTTTGTTACATTTTGAGAGTGTAGATAATTAGATTTCTTACGTAGTGAATTGTGATCTCGAAAAGGTACTACATAAATTTAAAAAGGTTTTAGAATACTACTGCTGGATATTGTTAGTAGGCTGAGTATTGTTGGATAACGCTTATATATTAGTATGACTGGATGTTGTTGAATAATGTTTATAGAATACTACTGCTGGATATTGTTAGTAGGCTGAGTATTGTTGGATAACGCTTATATATTAGTATGACTGGATGTTGTTGAATAATGTTTATGGAAAACTACTGCTGGATATTGTTAGTAGGCTGAGTATTGTTGGATAACGTTTATATATTAGTATGACTGGATGTTGTTGAATAATGTTTATAGAATACTACTGCTGGATATTGTTAGTAGGCTGAGTATTGTTGGATAACGCTTATATATTAGTATGACTGGATGTTGTTGAATAATGTTTATAGAATACTACTGCTGAA
>NW_013699434.1:0-615 GCF_000517525.1 Limulus polyphemus | reverse complement strand
TCTGACCACAGTGTTCGTTACTTTTATCGACACTATATATGGATGCAGCTTGACCACAGTGTTGGCTACTTTTGTTGTGACTATATGGACACAGCGTGACGATTATTACAAACCGATAGGCTACTTGACCTCAGTGTTACAAACCGCTAGGCTACTTGACCTCAGTGTTATGAACCGCTAGGACACATGATCTCAGTGTTACAAACCGCTAGGCTACTTGACCTCAGTGTTACAAGCCGCTAGGCAACTTGCCCTCGGTGTTAAAAACCATTAGGCTACACGAACTCAGTGTTAAAAACCGCTAGGCTACTTGACCACAACAACGTAGACTAATGGTATAATAAAATAGATACACGTTTTTTACGTAAAGTTATTAATTAGATACATACTGGTGTTATTTGATACATGTGAGCTGGAGTTCAAGTTATTTATCTATGTATCCTGTTTCTGACGGTGTGGCTACTAAGTGAACACCGGGATCCGTGCTATTGGATTGATTGTAGAAGTTATTTAAATGTACAAACTTTTACAAGGTTATTTAGTTAAAATCAGCATCATTACAAAATATATATTCAACCACTTTTGTTTACTCTAGCCTACATCTGTGTAGTTTAT
>NW_013699433.1:0-615 GCF_000517525.1 Limulus polyphemus | reverse complement strand
ATCTTTAGTTCGAGCAGATTCTTTCGGGGTATAGAGTCTTTAGTTCGAGCAGATTATTTCGGGATATAGAGACTTTAGTTCGAGCAGATTATTTCGGGATATAGAATCTTTAGTTTGAGCAGATTATTTCGGGGTGTAGAATCTTTAGTTCGAGCAGATTCTTTCGGGGTATAGAGTCTTTAGTTCGAGCAGATTATTTAGGGATATAGAGACTTTACTTAGAACCCCGAAATAATCTGTTCGAACTAAAGACTCTATATCCCGAAATAATCTGCATACAGTCTTTAGTTTGACCAAATTATTTCGGGATCTATACCCCGAAATAATCTGCTCAAACTAAAGACTGTATACCCGAAATAATCTGTTCGAACTAAAGACTCTATAGGCTTTAGTTTGAGCAGATTATTTCAGGATATAGAGGCTTTAGTTCGAGCAGATTATTTCGGGATATATAGTCTTTAGTTCGAACAGATTATTTCGGGGTATACAGTCTTTAGTTCGAACAGATTATTTCGGGGTGTAGAGTCTTTAGTTCGAGCAGATTCTTTCGGGGTATAGAGTCTTTAGTTCGAGCAGATTATTTCGGGGTATAGAGTCTTTAGTTCGAGCAGATTC
>NW_013699432.1:0-615 GCF_000517525.1 Limulus polyphemus | reverse complement strand
TATATCTTCGTGTGCATTAACAAAACATCTGTTTTTGTACAATAATTTCAAGTTTTATTACTTACAGCAAGGAATCGTAACTCAAAACTGACAAAATATTTAGGTGAAGCTTAGGTAATAAACCTAGAATTAGCACTTTATTAGAATTTGAGGTATTTAATAAAACCTATCCACCAAACGTAATCTATAAAATCTCAAGATGACCCACCTTGTAAACATTTAAGTACTTTATAAAAATCTGAATCATATGATATATTTTTTCGGAATTCAACTTAAAATGACTTACCAGAAGGACACAAAGAGGAGTCTTACTTTAAAAAAAACTGCTGCAAATGACTTAAACAGAAGGACACAAAGAGGAGTCTTACTTTTAAAAAACTGCTGCAAAAGGATCTAAACAGAAGGACACAAAGAGGGATCTTACTTTTAAAATACTGCTGCAAATAACTTAAACAGAAGGACACAAAGAGGAGTCTTACTTTTAAAAAACTGCTGCAAAAGGATCTAAACAGAAGGACACAAAGAGGGATCTTACTTTTAAAATACTGCTGCAATAACTTAAACAGAAGGACACAAAGAGGAGTCTTACTTTTAAAAAACTGCTGCAAAAGGATC
>NW_013699431.1:0-615 GCF_000517525.1 Limulus polyphemus | reverse complement strand
CTTTTGACCAAGATTCGCCGTTTAGCAACACTAGCACTCTGGTAGAATTAATTAAGAACGCACGTGCACAATAACACAAATAAAACTACACTGATGAAATACAAAATGTTGAAGTAAATAATACCAAATATTAGAAATAAAAGTTAAACAGCAGATAGCCTACTCCAACATAATAGATTCTCAGTGTATATATATATATATTCAACTTTCTAAACCAACAACCCAAACTGACGTTGATATAATACTAGAATCGTTTACATCTCACAACATAGTAGAAATCCCTATTAAGAAGAAAATCCCTAATTTTAACGGAGATTAAATTCTACCCAAAGTAGATGTAATCACGCATAGTTCCCACGGTTTAGTTTGTTCAGCGTAAAGCTACACAATGGATTATCTGTGTAAATAATAACCTCACAACCTAGCAGAAAGCCCTATTAAGAAGAAAATCCCTAATTTTAACGGATATTAAATTCTACCCAAAGTAGATGTAATCACGCATAGTTCCCACGGTTTAGTTTGTTCAGCGTAAAGCTACACAATGGAATATATGTATTGTAC
This sequence comes from Limulus polyphemus, assembly GCF_000517525.1. Lineage (NCBI taxonomy): Eukaryota > Metazoa > Arthropoda > Merostomata > Xiphosura > Limulidae > Limulus > Limulus polyphemus. The sequence goes on along the minus strand of NW_013699431.1, from coordinate 54 downwards.
CCATTACAGATATCAAAAACCCATTTTTGGCGATATAAGCCTTCAGATTTACGG
>NW_013699430.1:0-615 GCF_000517525.1 Limulus polyphemus | reverse complement strand
ACACGTAATGTTTTTTTCAATGTGACTAATGAACAAAGGTAAAGATGTAGAAAGGAACACGTAATGTTTTTTTCAATGTGACTAATGAACAAAGGTAAAGATGTAAAAAGGAACACGTAATGTTTTTAATGTGACTAATGAACAAAGGTAAAGATGTAGAAAGGAACACGTAATGTTTTTTTTATGTGACTAATGAACAAAGGTAAAGATGTAGAAAGGAACACGTATTGTGTTTTTCAATGTGACTAATGAACAAAGGTAAAGATGTAAAAAGGAACACGTAATGTTTTTTTAATGTGACTAATGAACAAAGGTAAAGATGTAGAAAGGAACACGTAATGTTTTTTTTAATGTGACTAATGAACAAAGGTAAAGATCTAGAAAGGAACACGTAATGTTTTTTTTTCAATGTGACTAATGAACAAAGGTAAAGATGTAGAAAGGAACACGTAATGTTTTTAATGTGACTAATGATCAAAGGTAAAGATGTAGAAAGGATCACGTAATTTTTTTAATGTGACTAATGAACAAAGGTAAAGATGTAGAAAGGAACACGTAATGTTTTTTGATGTGACTAATGAACAAAGGTAAAGATGTAAAAAGGAACACGTAATG
>NW_013699429.1:0-615 GCF_000517525.1 Limulus polyphemus | reverse complement strand
GCGTCAATAAATTCACAAATATTGTCTTTATCCTTTGACTTCTTGAATTAATAAATGAATATGTAGAATCAAACTATTTCGAGATATTTAATTCCAAATATAATAACAACAACTTCTACAATAGGAAAGTTTCTGATCAGGACTTTCCTATTGTAAAGTGCTGTTATTTTATTTTTAAATTAATTATTCAGTTCAGTAGGTTCCTCACTAATAATTAATTTCGGGATGTGTTAGGTGGGTTCAACTTTTAATTTTTTCCTCCAAATGGTGTTCAAAACAAACTTTGAAAGCCGTTCTATTCTGTTTTTAACGTTAAACATGTAATTTAGACCAATTTGAAAAAGAAACTATTGTAATTGTCAAAGTTAAATTATTTATATTGAGATAATGTTAGTGCTCATTAGAAATTTGTTTTAACTAAAGTAATGCCAAGTGAATAACTTTACATATAACATCGTGAATCGGGGTAGATTGTTTTCACATCACGAGACACGGTTCGTGTTTCAACTCGTGACGACTGATAACATGAATGTATGAATATAATAGAATGGGCTTTCCTAAATTAAATTGGATCTATTGTTTGATGACACATTTAAACTAATGATAGATATGCTA
>NW_013699428.1:0-615 GCF_000517525.1 Limulus polyphemus | reverse complement strand
TGATATTGGGTGCACGTCTAATAAGTGTCACAGTGGTCAGAACAGTTTCATGAGTAGGCTGCTTTAAGATATCGGTCATTCGAGTTTATCAGCAATGAAAAAAAAAGCTTGAATAGAATAACTGCTACAGGGGTTAGGGGATTGTGACAGTAAATGTGTAATGACAGAAAGAGCAGTAATACGGTTAAACAGGATGATAAAGTCTAACTATGATAAAAAATCACCAACTTACAGACATTCAATGCAGAGAAATCCACAGCCATCTCCAGCTGTACCTTGTGAATAAGGTTGCAACAAATGAACTGTATCAGTAGGAAACCATTGTATAAATCACTGGATTCAATTACCAATAAGGAAATACGCCTTTAGTGGTGTAAATATGGTCAAACTTAGACTAATATTTACTGATGGTGCGTTCTAACGAATTGCAATCTACTTTTTTTTGACGGATGGGTTTGTTCGTTTTGTTTGTTGTTAAGTGCAAAGTTACACAATGTGTTATCTGTGGTGTGTGTACGGATATAGAAATCGAGATTTTAGCATTATAAGCCTTCAGACTTATCGCTGAGCTCCTGAGGAGCAGCACGGGTGGGAAAAGCAACAAGAATAACTCAG
>NW_013699427.1:0-615 GCF_000517525.1 Limulus polyphemus | reverse complement strand
AAAAAAAAATTCAAATTTTCCCCGAAAAGCCATGTTTTTTACCAAAATTTTGTTAAAAAATTCTTTTTCCTCATATTTCAACACAAAGATGCCATTGATGTAACACTTCCAAAATGGATATCGTTTCAAAGAAATTCACAATAGTTATTGCATAATGTATAATCAAAATTTCTCTTATATTCGATTTTATTGGTTTTTTGTCGTCATTTATATCGTAAACAAAGATGAGCCTTAAATATAATATTGTTAATAAAAAAACCGAGCATTTAAAAAGCCATGACGCCTTTATATCAAATAATTTCCACATTTTCGATTGTTTTTACTCTAGATTAGCGAAAAATCTATTTTTTTTTGCTTTTCACGGACATAACATTTTTCGGTAATGTTATAATATCTCAGTTTTGAGTATTCCGACGAAATAAGTAGAATCCGATATTTTTCTATTACTTTTGCATCAAAAAAGCAAATTTTTTTCCATTTTTAAAAAATAAATCATAGTTTCACCCAAAAGCCAAGGCTAAAGCCAATGTTTTTTACCAAATTTTTAAAAAAATTGTTTTTCCTCATATTTCAACACAACGATGCCCTTGATGTAACACTTCCAAAATGGATATC
>NW_013699426.1:0-615 GCF_000517525.1 Limulus polyphemus | reverse complement strand
TTGTATGACATCATTCTTACTGACAGTGTCCACATGTTCTTAAGGATGCCTACCTACCTATCATTGTATGACATCATAATCACTCTGATAGTGACAAGGTCATTTTTACTGTTTTAAAACTAAGCTTTGCAAATGATTACCTTTAGTGCTAAACAGTATCATAAGTTCACTCTTAATTGTGTAGTACCTTGATGGGAAAATGGTAATTTTACTGACTCGTAATGCTCAGATTCGGGATTTGATTCCCCTCATTGAACACAGTAGACAAACAATCCATTGTATTTTTGCTCTAAACCAACCAAACCTAATTGTGTAAAACTGTGCTTTTCAAAAACTTGTTCTACATAGTTGTTGTTTGTAAGTATGAAAATGTATGTTTATTAATAACTTAAGAAAGATAAATATTTTTTTCTCAAAAATAAATCATTTAAACTTTTACATACATTATTGTGAGCTATTTTCTTTCAAATAATATAAATATTTAAAAAAATAATTGAATAAAGTAGCATATTATAACACACCATTGCTATTACCACTGAAATTTATTTACAACCTTCCCTGACTGTATCTATTTCACATTTTAAAATTTCCACCAAATATATATATATATGTAAT
>NW_013699425.1:0-616 GCF_000517525.1 Limulus polyphemus | reverse complement strand
ATAATAGTATGTAATAGTAAATCAGTAGCGATGTTTGAAGGAACACCTCTCTACGTATATAATAGTATGTAATAGTAAATCAGTAGCGATGTTTGAAGGAACACCTCTCTACGTATATAATAGTGTGCAATAGTAAATCAGTAGCGATGTTTGAAGGAACACCTCTCTACGTATATAATAGTATGTAATAGTAATATTTAGAATTTCATATAATTATGTTAAATATTGTTATCTATCATAATTCACTTAATATTAATATTGAAATACGTAAAGATGTGTTTTATTATTTGTTTTGTTATTCTGCGTTACTTCTTTTAACTACCCACTCTGTGTTCACACTAAATACTCAATTATTGTGCGTTGTGTCCATTAACTAATCAGTTCTGTTATCACACTAAATACTCAGTTATTGTTCTGCTCCACCATTATACGTGCATTGTGTCTATTAACTAATCAGTTCTGTTATCACACTAAATACTCAGTTGTTGTTCTGCTACATCATTATACGTGCATTGTGTGAATTAACTAATCAATTCTGTTTTTACACTAAATACTCAGTTATTGTTCTACTACACCATTATACGTGCATTGTGTCTATTAACTAATCAGGTCTGTT
>NW_013699424.1:0-616 GCF_000517525.1 Limulus polyphemus | reverse complement strand
ATTACCAATATTACACTTTATTGTCATAGTTCTCCCGATAATATTACCAATATTACACTTTATTTTCATACTTCTACTGATAACATTACCAATATTACACTTTATTGTGATACTTCTACTGATAACATTACCAATATTACACTTTATTGTCACGGTTCTACCGATAATATTACCAATATTACACTTTATTGTGATACTTCTACTGATAACATTACCAATATTACACTTCACTGTCATGGTTCCATCAATAACATTACCAATATTACACTTTATTGTCATGGTTCTACCTTTATATTTACAGATTGGTAATATAAAACTTTTTACATAATGGACAACTATTAGGATAATTTAACTTTATCTCAGTAATCGACATCGTGTTTATTATAACCCGAAATATAATTGTTCTTTTGGGCTTCACGAATTTCTAGTTTGTATTAAAACAACGTATTACTGAATAATATTTTTGAAAATTTTCTTTATATTCCATTCTTTTCCTGTTCTTTTCTTTCTTTTATCACAAAACTACAAAATGGACTATTTGCGTTCCGTCCATCACAGGGAAACGAAGATGGAGTTTAGCGTTTTAAATCCATAAACTAAATATTGTTGAAATAAT
>NW_013699423.1:0-616 GCF_000517525.1 Limulus polyphemus | reverse complement strand
ATACATTTTAAAACCAAAAAATTTACAGATTACTATATTAGAATACACAAACCCCTGTAATTTATCTGAGTCTCTAAACAAGCTATATGTGGGTCATAAAAAAATCCCATTCCCATTTACAGCAACGACTTAGTCACCACATTTCAAAAATGTTGGTGAAATTACGACTTTTTTCTTTAAGCTATTTATAACTGACTGTCAGATTTACATAGAAGGGAAATTGCTCTTTCTCTTGGTTATACACCCATACTCAAGAGAAATGAGTGGAACTATACAAGATGTTTGAAAAGTATGGAGTAGTGGGAGAAGCCATTCTAATAGATTAGCTAAATATATTGACATTTCAGCAAATCAAACAGGTGGGAGATTCTTATTTTATATTTAGGTTGTCCATATCTAAAATTTGAGTTTCTAAATCGTTAACCACTGCACACCTTTTAAGTAAGCATAATAAAATATAAACTGAGCAATAAGACAAGAGGTGTTATGTGACACCCAAAAATCAATATTTAGAATTTTTTTCTTTATATATATCCTTTTAAGTTAAGGAATTAAAACATATATACATGAAAAACAATATAGTACTTACCTGTGTCTTTGGCTTTCAGTTGTGGAT
>NW_013699422.1:0-616 GCF_000517525.1 Limulus polyphemus | reverse complement strand
AGGTAACGTACAAACACTACATTATATGGCTTTACGTCAACCAAGGTAACGTACAAACACTACATTATATGGCTTTACGTCAACCAAGGTAACGTACAAACACTACATTATACGGCTTTACGTCAACCAAGGTAACGTACAAACACTACATTATACGGCTTTACGTCAACCAAGGTAACATAGAAGCGCTACATTATACGGCTTTACGTCAACCAAGGTAGCGTACAAACACTACGTCATGCGGCTTTACTTCAACCAAGGTAACGTACAAGCGCTACATTATACGGCTTTACTTTAAGAGCTTTTGAAACTTTCAAATCTTATTATTTAAGCTCATCCCTTATAGCTTTACGTACATTAGCACCAACATGGCAGAAAACGGATTGAAAACCTGTTTTAAACCGAAAACATTCTAGATATGTCAACTGTTTAACATGATTCAACTAGGTTTTACGTATACATCTCAGAATTGGAATAGTTACGATGGTGTAAGGAAATATCCGGTATATCTTACAGATACGGAAACCATAACTTTCCAATGCGTTAAAGAGACGTAAAAATATTTACCATAACTTTCCAATGCGTTAAAGAGACATAAATTTATTTGTGAAGTGTG
>NW_013699421.1:0-616 GCF_000517525.1 Limulus polyphemus | reverse complement strand
AATTGGATCGATATTTTTACTTGCTTGATAAATTTTATGCACTTGGCTCTAAGCTAGGTGATCACACACTACGTCCTTACTTTAGGCTTATTATACCAACATTCACTACACTTGTAAGATTTCATGGCCCCCTTGCACCTCCGTCACTAAATTCCTATCGGGCAGATTAAACGAACTATTCTATCTGGATAAATGCATTTTGGTTTTTATGACTCTTCGTATTTCGAGAAATAAAGCGTGACGTGACGCGACCCACATGGCTTTTATGTATAGTGGCATCTATAATTATCTATAATAATTTTATTATCATCTTACCTTTACAACTTTTATGTTTCGGGGAAATACAAATATGTTTAAAATATTTTTGACTGTTCTTCTACGCTAAAATAGGTTTAGAATACACTCAGAATTATCTGCTTGTTTGATAATTTCCATTAAAAATTATTTCCGAGAAACTTCAGCGATAAAAGTTCCTTCTTGATTAAAACTAGTTTATTCTTTCTCGATAGAAACTTTGTAATACACTTAACAACTTTTATAAACATGCTATAAATCACAGTGATTCACACACGTTACTTACGGTGTCTACTGTTCGCTTGACTCAATTATCCATCTG
>NW_013699420.1:0-616 GCF_000517525.1 Limulus polyphemus | reverse complement strand
ATGTGTTCAGTTAGTTTTCATTGTTTGATATTCCTTACAAAGTCTGTTTAGTTAAAGATTGCTACTTATTATTCCTTTACAGGTGTTTATTTTCTAATCACTGTATTAAATTTGTCACAACTCTGTACACGTATTCTATGTGACTTACTTTCTTTGTATTACATAGATACATTTTTGTTTGTTAAATTCCCTGTTTTCAATATTCTGACCATTGAAAATACATTTTTATGTTGTTTGTGGTCTTTAAATGTAAATGTGTGTATTTGTTTTGTTTTTTGTATTAATTTTTTTTTGTAGTTTTGCTTCATTCATTCTTTATTGTTGCCTGAATTCAACTTTCCAACACGGAAATAATATGAATATAAACTTTATAATTGTAACTCTAAAGAGAGAAAGATGATAATATGTTGATAAGATAACTAAAGTTATGTGTTATAAGCTATGTTATGTTGATAAGATAACTAAAGTTATGTGTTATAAGCTATGTTATGTTGATAAGATAACTAAAGTTATGTGTTATAAGCTATGTTATGTTGATAAGATAACTAAAGTTATGTGTTATAAGCTATGTTATGTTGATAAGATAACTAAAGTTATGTGTTATAAGCTATGTTAT
>NW_013699419.1:0-616 GCF_000517525.1 Limulus polyphemus | reverse complement strand
TGTTTAAATAACGTTTTAAGATTTATTTTAACTAATAACATGTTAGTTTGTTTGTTAGGAAAATCACACACGTAATCAAGGCCTTATGAAATATTAAGTTGCTCTCAAGAGATAGAGCAGGTTTAGAATATGTAAGCCTAATTGTTCCCAAACAAATTTACTTCGTTATTTGAATGGGATATTTGTAGAATGGTTTGTATAGACGCAGGTGGTATATGCAGTTAGCTCTACTTAATAAAAACTGATTAGATTAGTTTTATACCTTGAAGAGGTTTACTCGCTTTCTGTCACCGACTTGTTTATCTACTTATTATGCTCTTTAGCATTTATTTCCTTGTCGATGTTGTTTTATATTTAAATCAAAGTTGAGACTAGAATCACTGTGAAGATTTTTTTATAGATTCAATGGATTATTGTTTTCCTGAATTATCTAACTCAGTGCAATAAATAAAAAAAGCCTCATACGTGTGATTCGTATTTATACACTGCTCATGGCATGTCTTTTAGGCAGAGCAGAGATGATTACTCGGATAATCGAATCTGATTCGATTTCTCAAGTAAATCATAAAATCGGTAATTCTTTTTATTTAGAAATTGTTTGTTTGTTTGTTTTTGT
>NW_013699418.1:0-616 GCF_000517525.1 Limulus polyphemus | reverse complement strand
GGTGTTAAAAGATGAAATCTCATTCCCTTCTTTTGTTTGAACTGAAACGTATACTTGACGGTGTCAAAAGATGAAATCTCATTCCCTTCTTTTGTTTGAACTGAAACGTATACTTGAAGGTGTCAAAAGATGAAATCTCATTCCCTGTATTGGGAATAATTATGGAAGAAATTAATAAATGTGTATAAATGCAAGTATTATGGAATTGTTCCCATCTAACATACGAAAATGAACTGCACCATAGTTACGTGTTGATACTTTGCATTGTGACTGGCCGTCATCCAAGCAATCAAAGAGTGCCACACCTGCTCATAGAAGTGTAGACACTTACACTTTTCCCATAAGTAGTGTATGTATAGTATCAAATGTAGTGTAGTGAATGCGCTTTAGACACCTAGAACATAAATGTTGCATGATAAATAAATACCAGTCAAAGGATTGGCTGATGAAGATCTACTCAATGCGACACATAGAAGGAAAATGTTTCAGTAACAATTGTATGGAGGAGTTATGAGAAACTAGCGTAGTTTAAAATGGATGAAATCCTGGTAGAAATTTCAAACTGTTTAAAAGTGATTTTAAATAACTCAGGTTATGCTATTTACAACATACATAA
>NW_013699417.1:0-616 GCF_000517525.1 Limulus polyphemus | reverse complement strand
AATACTTTGCAAATATAAAACTAAACTTGAAATCCAAGCCAGTCGTCACGTGATGACAACGACGTTGTGCCATCGTACACCATACTCGTTGCATTGAAAAGTTTTACTTAGCAAAAAACAGGTAAGGTGATTCTGAATTGAAAAGCCAATATGAAATCCGGACTTCTCGAACAAAGGCCATTTTTAACGATACGAGATTTGTAGCGTTTGATCGAGAAATTTACAAGACAAGTTTCGGAAGACAAACGTTTTGGCACAAAATGCGAAGTTGGGCTCATTAATTAACACTTAATTCCTTCGGTGTAATTGTTTAATAAACTATTTTTAAATCTAGAAAGTATTCACGTTGGTACACATAGTTACTGACATAAAAATGTTCTTATGTAGCAAACACTAATGTACTATATTGTAAGCTAAGTTTTCAAGGTAATAATTCTCGTCTTTATTATTAGACTTCAAAAACTACTGTACTATATTGTAAGCTATGTTTTCAAGGTAATAATTCTCGTCTTTATTATTAGACTTCAAAAACTACTGTACTATATTGTAAGCTATGTTTTCAAGGTAATAATTCTCGTCTTTATTATTAGACTTCAAAAACTACTGTACTATATTG
>NW_013699416.1:0-616 GCF_000517525.1 Limulus polyphemus | reverse complement strand
TCGGTTCCGCAGTACATAAATAAAAAAAAACTAAAACACACTCAAACACATTTTCAAACAAATACAAAAATTTAATGTACAGCAATAAGAAGAAGATCTCAAACGCACAGCAGATCAAAATAACTTTAAAAGTGGACCCTTCTTTAGGGACAAACTCGGACTAGAGGGTATCGTATCGTTTAATTGGTTTCTTGAACGTGCGTGTTATTTACACATCATAAACCGATACAACCACTTTTGAAGTCAACAAGAACACAACAGGTCTTTACCTGATGATGTCTTTACTGGTGAAATCACGGTCTTTAATAAATGCGAGTTGATTTATATGTTTTCCTGTTAGTACTACCAGCAGTTTTTCATTTACGAATTTTATTATGCTTTTTTTGGTTTTAGAAACTGAAGTTATACTTAATAGAAAAACAGAATTCTTTCAGTATCTAAAGTAGTGGTAGTGGTGGTAGTGGTGGTCAAAGTGTTAGATCAGAATGGTGGATTAAGATATAGGAACTAAATCCATGGTTTTCATGATCTAATCCTAGAGGTGGATTAAAATACAGGTACTAATCCATGTTTCTCATAATCTAATGATACGGTTGGATTAAGATATTGTAGATAG
>NW_013699415.1:0-616 GCF_000517525.1 Limulus polyphemus | reverse complement strand
AAGGGGGGATATAATTAGGGAGTGGGTAAGCAAAAACTTTTAATGACATATGTTACCTTGAAAGAAAAAAAGATTTCTTGTGAGATTCGATAAAAAAGAGTAAAATATGTTGAAGTTTGGGTTTATCCGAGTTGTATCTGTCGGCAACGCAGAGGTTGTGAAGAATTGTTCTTTTTTAACTACTGCCAACTCACCTGAAGTTTTAAACAGTGTGGACGTTTAAGATCAATAACGAGAGCTTTTTTTTTCACGACAGGTGGCGTTTCCAGTAAAAAAAAAGGCTTCGCGAATTTATGATACATACATACATGTGCTTTGTTTTATAGAACGTCACACTTTTTACGGTGAAATGCATGAAATGAATTCATCATGTTTTAAGCGTACGTTTACACATTATGACGAAAGTGTTTCGAATGAAAGCATTGAACGTGTACTTGACAGTTTCTTTGGTTCTTACAACGATGATTATAAAACAAAATGTCCATGTTCATTGATCGAATAGACTAAAAAACTTTTTTGTGGCTTGTTTTAAAAATAAATAAATAAAAAACACATTCTTGTAGAAAAGATTTATACAATCGAACTCTTACTAAATATATTAAGGCCCGGCATGGCT
>NW_013699414.1:0-616 GCF_000517525.1 Limulus polyphemus | reverse complement strand
AGTACAGAAGGAACAACGATGTACACCCTCAAAATGTCAATTTAAAATATCTGCTGTCTGGTACGTTAAGTTCAGTACAGAAGGAACAACGATGTACACCCTCAAAATGTCAATTTGAAATATCTACTGTCTGGTACGTTTAGTTCGGTACAGAAGGAACAACAGTGTACACCCTCAAAATGTTCCATCGCAACTTCAGCCATGCCTTCCCTGAAGACCACGTGGTGTTGTAAAATAGTCAGAATATGATGCGTGACTGATCTGGTGCAATAGACAAAATATGGCGTGTGACTGAACACGTACAATACTACAAGTTAAACAACATTTGGTGTGTGACTGTCCATGTACAATACTATATGTTAAACAACATATGGTCTGACTGATCTGGTACAATATGTACAATAGACAACATATGGTGTGTGACTGATCTGGTACAATATGTACAATAGACAACATATGGTGTGTGACTGATCTGGTACAATATGTACAATAGACAACATATGGTGTGTGACTGATCTGGTACAATATGTACAATAGACAGCATATGGTGTGTGACTGATCTGGTACAATATGTACAATAGACAGCATATGGTGTGTGACTGATCTGGTACAATAT
>NW_013699413.1:0-616 GCF_000517525.1 Limulus polyphemus | reverse complement strand
CTAATTATCTGTTTCACCAATTTTCTTTATCTTCTATAATTTCTAAATCTCATCATACCAGTCAATTTAGATTTTTTAAATTTATTTTAATTTTATTCATTTTTATATCTTATACTCTTTGTGAGCCATCCTGGTTTTTTACTTGCAGCTACCTTTTTGTTTCTATAAGGAATATATTGCTTTTTCGATTTACACATTTGTTACCGTTTAGCAAGGCGATAATTTTTTCTTTTTCTTTTAGATAATTCATGCTGTTCCACGAGATATCTCCTTTAGTCATTTATTATTTTAAATCTATTTCAGATCCTCATGTTTGTGTATAATGATTTTTGAAGTATTACACAAGTAACAAAATTGATGATGTGAAAAAATGACTTATTATTTTAAGATTCCCAATAGGATTACTTGGAAGATTTGAGGCAGTAGACAAGGATGCTGGACCTTTCGGACAGGTTACAGGTGAGAGCTTCGGATGCATATTCAGGAAAGTAGTGTCCTGGTTTTAAAATTAATGTTTATATAAAATAAATAGATAATATGATTAGGGAATTAATTAACGGGAATTATTCTTCGGAATGAGAAAGTTAGCAATTAAATTTCATATAAATTAAACAAG
>NW_013699412.1:0-616 GCF_000517525.1 Limulus polyphemus | reverse complement strand
AGTAGCTAGGAAGTGGCTGTAAACTGTGATTATAGGTAGCTAGGAAGTGGTTGAAAACTGTGATTATAAGCAGCTAGGAAGTGGCTGTCATCTATGATTATAAGCAGCTAGGAAGTGGCTGTAAACTGGGATTATAAGCAGCTAGGAAGTGGCTGTCATCTGTGATTACAAGCAGCTAGGAAGTGGCTGTCATCTGCGATTACAAGTAGCTAGGAAGTGGCTGTAATCTGCGATTACAAGCAGCTAGGAAGTGGCTGTAATCTGCGATTACAAGCAGCTAGGAAGTGGCTGTAATCTGTGATTACAAGCAGCTAGGAAGTGGCTGTAATCTGTGATTACAAGCAGCTAGGAAGTGGCTGTAATCTGTGATTACAAGCAGCTAGGAAGTGGCTTTAATCTGTGATTACAAGCAGCTTGGGAGTGGCTGTAATCTGTGATTACAAGCAGCTGGGGAGTGGCTGTAATCTGTGATTACAAGCAGCTTGGAAGTGGCTGTAATCTGTGATTACAAGCAGCTAGGAAGTGGCTGTAATCTGTGATTACAAGCAGCTAGGAAATGGCTGTCATCTGTGATTACAAGTAGCTAGGAAGTGGCTGTAATCTGTGATTACAAGTA
>NW_013699411.1:0-616 GCF_000517525.1 Limulus polyphemus | reverse complement strand
TCTGCTGACTGAATGACAGGCAACACACTACTGGTGCGAGTGGTTAAAATAGGTGATCTCTACACGCGGCCTTCGGCCCCCTTTCGGGGAAAATAGTAATTTACCAAAGTAAAAGGTGTACTTGCATTGTACCTTATGATTACGATACTATTTACACAGTTCTAACACGGTGAGGTTTCGTTTTAAATTCGCTCAAAGCTACACGAGGGCCATCTGCGTTAGCTGTCCCTAATTTAGCAGTGATAAATTAGGGGGAAGGCAGCTACGTAGTCAACACCACTCAATGAATAGTGGGTTTGACCGTCACATTATAATGCTCCCAGGACTGAAAGGGTGAGCATATTCGGTGAAGAAGATTAAAACCCGCTACCCTTAGCTATGCCAGGCCTAGCAACAACAGAGAAAAAACAACAACACACCATCAAGGGAGAAAGACAGGAAGAATTACCTAGTCGAATCCTACAGTACTTCGGTTATATACACACACAAAAAGGTACATACTTTACTTATGCACTCATTTATCGGGAGAAATACTTAAACCCACACACACTAGATAAGTTACGGTGATAAAAAAAAATAATTCAAACGCGTGTCAAGCGCCACATAATACGCTTGT
>NW_013699410.1:0-616 GCF_000517525.1 Limulus polyphemus | reverse complement strand
ATAAAATATAGCTAATACAAAGGAAAATCAGGTCTCATAGATTAATTTACTCTAATCCTGTGTAAATAATTTCATTGCCGCGGCCATTGAGGATTCCCTCTTGTTTAAATACAGAATCGACACAGAAAAGAAAGTAAAAATATCGAACGTTTCTACCAAACCATCTAGCTTTTCAGGCAAATAATTTGTACCAATAATAACTAATATCTATTTACTATATACGTTTCAACAAATGTTAAAGTCTTAGATCGCATGTTCACATCTAATTATTATAATTGAATAATGAAGTAACGTCTTCCCTTTTTTTTTGTTTGTTTTGGATGAATTTTTCTTCAACAGAATACGTGTTATTACATTACTTAGTAATACCGTATAAAGATGAAGGATTATCATTTTGTTTTGTCGTTCTTCAGAATAATTACATTTAGTGTTTTTTGTTAAGCCACATAATTTGTGTAAATGTGTTTCCTGTCTCGTATAAAAAAAATATAGCGAATTGTATATAGTTTACTGAAACTTTGGGCAAGAATGTACATTGGAGGAAAACATTGAAAAAGAAACTTAAAACGTGAAATGAAGTGAAACTTAAAACGTGAAATAAAGTGAAGCTTAAAAC
>NW_013699409.1:0-616 GCF_000517525.1 Limulus polyphemus | reverse complement strand
ACGTGTAAAACGCGACATCTCGTTTACCATATCTAATGTGTTGTAAACATTTTCCGGTCAAACATGATTCATCTTCTCTGGTTCAACATATTCAGAAGGCGACACACATTCTCTGGTTGAACATATTCAGAAGGCGACACACATTCTCTGGTTGAACATATTCAGAAGGCGATACACATTTTCTGATTCAATATGAACAGAAGACCATACACATTCACTGGTTCAACATGTACAGAAGGTCATACACATTCACTGGTTCAACATGTACACAAGGCGATACATATTCTCTGCTTCAACATGTACAGAAGGCGATACATATTCTCTGGTTCAACAGGTACGAATGGCCATACATATTCTCTGGTTAAACACGTACAGAAAGCGTTACATATTCTCTGGTTCAACATGTACAGAAGGAGACAAACATTCTCTAGTTCAACATGTACAGAAGGCGATACAAATGGAAAATTGTTAAAGATCCAAGAATGATTTGGTTTTCACTGAAAAATGAAGCTTTATAATCAGTGACTAATTATATAGGATCTGTTTAATTTAATTCTATATAGAAATCGTACTTATGTGTGTATTTATTTTGACTGAAACGTCTTTCGCTTTACAA
>NW_013699408.1:0-616 GCF_000517525.1 Limulus polyphemus | reverse complement strand
CTCCCTAACCACCTGGCCATGCCGGGCTTTTTTATTATCTAAAACTTCTGATCAGAGAAAGATTCCTACATACATCAGAACGAACAGTTATCTTGTTATATACTGTACTCTATCTGTTAGAGACTTTTTCGGCTGTAATCCCAACATAATCCCATCGTAATCGGACAACATAGTTTTATATGATAAAACTCCTTATTTAAATATATTGTACTTTCTTTTTATCACAATAGAAATATCTGATTCTTACAAAGCATACAAAACAATGTGCCTAAGATTAATCGCACATTATCAGAAATATCAGCGAATTTTCGATCATTGGACAGTGCAATGTCGCCACGAGTAGACTAATGACTGTAGAATACGTCAGAGCCTTTTCCGAGTTAGAATGTTCGAATTATCAAACGATGTAGAGCCGAAGAAGCTATTCAATGCCCTCCAAGAAAAAGAAAAAGAAAAACTCGCTCAGCAGTGACAAACAGTTACTAAACAACTATCTCCTAACCAAAAAAGTATAGCTATGAATACAATCCATATAAAATATATCTTAATAAATCAGTATACTTAGCGCGCTGATGTGTTCAAATATTTCCTACTAGATGGCGTTAGGTGCAAACAA
>NW_013699407.1:0-616 GCF_000517525.1 Limulus polyphemus | reverse complement strand
TAGCGTTGTAAGTCCGCAGATATGCCGCTGTGCCACTGGGGGGTTAGAACAAGCACACAAGTTATATTTGAAAAATATTTTTAACAATTCCGTTTGCTTTTAGATTAATACATGCTTCACCTTTTCTGATTGCCTTATATTTATATTGTCTAGTAACTTGTTCATTTTCAAAAGGAGATTCGGAATATTCAGTTATAATTAATGGCATACGATAGAAATTTAAGCGATTCTTTGGTCTGTTAATAATGACAGCGATCATATAAATATACATTATCTAATTCAGTACTTTCAAGCTCTCCATATCCAGTTGAGACAGGCAGCTAGCGAAACTGTGCAATAGATCTTATTATCATGAACATCACGTGCTTTATACTAAAGTGAGTACGAAAGAAACGATCATCAATAACTATTTTTCATCATCCAAAATCCTAGAAAAAGTGCAGAAATTATGCAGGCTTATAAAATCTCTACCTCGTGTTGCCAACAAAGAATACTTTCTTTAGTTAAAATCTACTCTAAAAACGCCTAGCGCATCATTATCAAGTATTTTAAAACCCAACTTACAACAGGAAATAGGTTTTATTTAGATAGAACCTATTAAAAAAACAACTAGCGC
>NW_013699406.1:0-616 GCF_000517525.1 Limulus polyphemus | reverse complement strand
AGGGTGTGAAAAATATGTGATGGCTCAAAGCAGGGTGGGAAATATACGGGCATGGAAAGGGTGACTGAGAACAAAATATATAATTATTAAATAATCTGTTGCGTTTCACCATTTGCATTTAGTCTCATTGTAAGACATATTCACATAATTTCGTTCATCGACTTATTGCTCGTATGTTGACTGTCCTGATGCCTGTCTTCTATTACTTTATAATTGCCTTATATAACAATAATGCATTATTTTATGAAATTAGAAACTCGCTTGCTGAAACTATATAAATCCTCCAAGTTGTTATTATATATTGTTCATTGAGTAAATGGATTTGGCTCTGGCTTGATCTCATCTGAAAGTGAAAACAATGAAGACACATAAAAGTCCTTCTTCCATTTGTCCACCTTCAGAATCATTTGCTGGATAGCATTTACAGTAACGACCTACTTTTCCAGCTACACAAGGTATACTAAGTTTCGAACACTTACAGAACGCTACCTAAATACACATATATCACTAGTGAACACTACCTAAATACACATATATCACTAGATAATGCTACCTAAATACACATATATCACTAGAGAACACTACCTAAATACACGAATATCACTAGAGAACGCTA
>NW_013699405.1:0-616 GCF_000517525.1 Limulus polyphemus | reverse complement strand
TATATATATATATATATATTGCCTGATAGGTTGTTTTTGTTAATATCGTTCTCAGGGGTAATTTACATAAGTCGAGAAGCTAAACATTCGGGGTGATGGCCCTGACAGAAACCTTAATAGTTGAGCATGTTCGGTGACGTGGGTTTGAATCCGCGACCCACAGATTGCTAATCGAGCGCCCTAACCACAAGGCCTTGTTGTTTTTATTAGTATGTCTTATGCAAACTGAATAAAACTCCATGACGGCTTCCCCTGTCAGCAGTTAAACTTGTTAAGTGTAAGTAACAACTGGTAAACAACGATACTGTCTTTACCAAATTTTATCATGTTTTATAGCTGGTAAACAACGACACTGTCTTTACCATATTGTATCATTTCTTATAGCTGGTAAACAACGACGCTGTCTTTACCAAACTTTATCATGTCTTATAGCTGGTAAACAACCACACTGTCTTTATCATATTGTATCATTTCTTATAGCTGGTAAACAACGACACTGTCTTTACCATATTGTATCATTTCTTATAGCTGGTAAACAACGACGCTGTCTTTACCTTATTTTTTCATTTTTTATAGCTGGTAAACAACGACACTGTCTTACCATTCTTTATCATGT
>NW_013699404.1:0-616 GCF_000517525.1 Limulus polyphemus | reverse complement strand
GAACCAAACACAAGATGGTTGAGACTTATGTTACTAAACACATCCACAATGAAAACTGCCTTAGCGTTTCGTGATGACTGTCTGACAAATCGTCACTTTTCAGCTTTTTCTGTAACAGTTTGAACGTTTTTACAAATGTATTATACTTCAAGATTTGGTTAACCGACCTGAGCTGGCAATAACAAGTCAGCCCATTCAGAGTAGAAACAGAGATCACAAAACAGGTGAAGATTTAAAGCACTTGACCCCATCCAAACACATTTGAAAAACATTATAGCTAAAAATTATATTCCTAGCTGTTATTTTAAACATATAAGAATGAATACATTTTTATCTTAAATGTCATATTAAACTCACCAACTACCTAAGGAGTCGCTGAACATGTTTGTCACAACAGTTTCAGGATATCACACAGAGTCTAATTTTGTTTCACTTCCATGTCCACACTAGTGTCCAAAACACAGAGGAATTTACACTTGTTAGTTTTTGTTACAAAATGTTCTCAGAAGGGTTATCTGCTCATAACTGTAGCAATATTGTGTTATCTCTGTTCAATAGCAATATTGTGTTCTCTCTGTTCAGTAGGTATAGTGTGTTATCTCTGTTCAGTAGCAAT
>NW_013699403.1:0-616 GCF_000517525.1 Limulus polyphemus | reverse complement strand
GAAACTTGTACATCCTTCATGTCTGTTACTTTCTTAGAATTGATCGTCAGGTTTTGTAGTTTTCACACCCTAGTGTTAATTTTTTCACGTTTATTCTTTCAAGGACAGGGTCGTTTCAGCCAGGGTCCTTTCCCATTGGTCAGGAGGAGGGACGTGTGTATCATTTTCTGTGGATGAAAAATGGGTGATAGCTGGTGGAAAAGATGGCATGTTGACTTGTTACAAGTGGAGGTTAGTCATGTAATTTTACATTAGTAAATACTGGTGATTAAAAAGATGGCATGTTGACTTGTTACAAGTATGTTGACTTGTTACAAGTGGAGGTCAGTCATGTAATTTTACATTAGTAAATATTGGTGATTAAAAAGATGGCATGTTGACTTGTTACAAGTATGTTGACTTGTTACATGTGGAGGTTAGTCATGTAATTTTACATTAGTAAATATTGGTGATTAAAAAGATGGCATGTTGACTTGTTACAAGTATGTTGACTTGTTACATGTGGAGGTTAGTCATGTAATTTTTACATTAGTAAATATTGGTGATTAAAAAAGATGGCATGTTGACTTGTTACAAGTATGTTGACTTGTTACAAGTGGAGGTTAGTCATGTAATT
>NW_013699402.1:0-616 GCF_000517525.1 Limulus polyphemus | reverse complement strand
GTCACTGGTGGATGACTCGTGCTTGTTCTCGATCCTGTAAAAAATCAAGATATGAATCTAATGTCACTGGTGGATGACTTGTGCTTATTCTCGATCCTGTAAAAAAATCAAGATATGAATCTAATGTCACTGGTGGATGACTCGTGCTTGTTCTCGATCCTGTAAAAAAATCAAGATATGAATCTAATGTCACTGGTGGATGACTCGTGCTTGTTCTCGATCCTGTAAAAAAATCAAGATATGAATCTAATGTCACCACAACAATAAGTTAAAATCACGTAAATGAAATACGAGATAATAAAAAAAAATCTGAAACTTTCTATTTCTCGTCTTTTCTGGTCAGCATAACATTATGAGATATTAATCATCACAAACATGATTAAAAAAAAAACGTTTGAAATTATATTTTACTGTTCTTTAAAGTTATAAGTGTTTACCCTTTACACACTTATAGATATTTTTAATAGAACTGTACTCGGCAAGATTAGTTTTTTATAGTTGCCCATCAAATGGACTAAAGTAAATACATAAAATGTGTATGTAATGCAATATTTTACACCTAAATACACATATCTTTAGTCTTCTAATGATACTAGTCACATACCTGCTATCTTTC
>NW_013699401.1:0-616 GCF_000517525.1 Limulus polyphemus | reverse complement strand
CTTAACAATTTTTGATTTAACTTAACGTCGTGCCTAAGGCGTTACAACCAAAAACGTTGACTTTATCCTATTCTTGTATCTCCGGCGTTATCCCGACCTTCATCCAATGATTTGAGGGTTTAAATTAATTTGTCTGTTTGTTTATGAGAAAGGTCTAATAAAGAACAATTTGGTATCGGTTTTTTTTTTTTTTGTTCTGAATATTGGATGCGAGTATTCACTTGAAGAATAATGTTGGTAGTATTATGGTGTTTCGATGAACCTTGGAAACAAATCTGTAACCAACCTTTAAAAATTTAATTACTTGTAAGTTATCTTTTACAAAAAGAATTTTGGTTTTTAAATTTGTGAATATAGGAGTTAGTACACTCGTGCGTTGTTCTAAAAATCGATATTGTCTGAACTCAGTATTTCAATGTTTAGTGTTGTTTGTTTCGAGATTGAGAATAAAGATAACTGAGACGTAAGTAGCAAAACACGCGTGTTTCTAATTTTAGGAGTTCATCTCAAAAAACAAGAGAATCTTCCATCTCTCCAGGAAATATCGAGCATTTGTGGCCACTGTTTCCATTCGAATCTCACCTCTTGAGTTTTATCTGACATTTTAACACCTTCT
>NW_013699400.1:0-616 GCF_000517525.1 Limulus polyphemus | reverse complement strand
GTAGATACTACTGTGTACACAAAGTAACACCTTTATTTTAACACACTTACTTTTCTTCATTCCTTCTTTCAGCGCACAAACGTTGTTGTTTTTTCTAGATAATACTATGAAAAGAGACCACTTGTAAAACAAATGTGCATCAAACTCACTTTAAAAAGTATTTAATAATGCGCTATTTTCTCACTAGCCGATTATCTTTAATGACAAAGAAAAATGATCAGCTTACAATTCGAGGAAAAGCCAAAACATATTTTTTTTTGGTTCAGTACTACTGTACTATAACGTTCTTCTACACATATTGTTACCTGAGTGAAACTTTCCTTTTTACTGATTGTAACTATTATATCGATAAGCGATAAGTGTTATGTGTTAGAGAAATTGAGGTGGAATTGAAATTGAAATTAAACTGTGAGAGACATCAGTAGGCTTCCATCCGTGGTTTACCCTTATCAGAGACATCAGTAGGCTTCCATCCGTGGCTTATCCTTATCAATGACTTCAGTAGGTTCCATCCATGACTTACCCTTATCAGTGACTTCAGTAGGCTTCCCTCCATGGTTTATCCTTATCAGAGACATCAGTAGGCTTCCCTCCGTGGTTTATCCTTATCAATGAC
>NW_013699399.1:0-616 GCF_000517525.1 Limulus polyphemus | reverse complement strand
GTTAAATAAGATAAACATGTCGGTTCCACTGTTATATAAGATAAATATGTCGGTTCCACTGTTATATAAGATAAACACTGCTATATAGATAAACATGTCAGTTCCACTGCTATATAATTAAACATGTCGGTTATAATGTTACGGTTAATCTCACTATTCGTTGGTAAAAAAAAATACTCCAAAAGTTAGCGGTCGGTGTTGATGGCTAGCTGCCCTCTCTTTAGTTTATCCCTGATAAATTAGAGACCGCTAGCGCAGTTAGGTCTCGAAATGCAAAAACAAAGAAAACACCACGGGCAACATGTTTAAGAACCTATATATCAATGGTGAATTTTTGACAATTTAAGACCACTGGGATATTTACACCACTCTTTAAATATTCAATTAGATTGGTGAATATCGATAACTCCTGACGAAGTTGTAAAAGCAAATCATTGAGTTAATAAAGATACATTATGGGGATATTATGATACTATTGTAACACGCTGTATCTTATATTGTGATACTAGTGGAACACGCTGTATTTTATATTGTTATGCTATTGTAACACGCTGTATCTTATATTGTGATACTATTGTAATACGCTGTATCTTATATTGTGATACTATTGTAACAC
>NW_013699398.1:0-616 GCF_000517525.1 Limulus polyphemus | reverse complement strand
TGTGTTTATTTACTATTGTTACTTTGGTAGTTGTGTGTGTGTGTGTTTATAAGTTTTACATATAATAATAATAAAATAGGTAGTTAAAGATCGTGAAGACTGTTTAGTTCTATCAAATGAAGATAAAATCACAGTTACTGTTGGAACTAGGTAGATGATGATGAACGAAAATAAGAAAACTTTGTTTTGACTATTTGCCAGTTTTTGACTTTTGGGACGCTCTGGATAGCTGAAAAACGGCACAGACACCGGAGATAGAGCGAGTATACCAGGTCGCTTTTCAAATCTAACTTCTGATGACCTGTACAGAAGAAAACACAAATGCTTTAATACGGGCGTCCGTGCCATCCCTATAAAGAGAGCGCTAACACACTCTCCGATTTTATCTCGTATTCTATCAAACGATATCACTAAAACTAATATCATATTATATCTCATATTTTATTATACGGTGCCACTTATATCATACAATATCAATCATAACTCATATTTTATCATACGATGCCACTTATATCACACAATATCATATTGTATCTCATATTTTATCATACGATGCCACCTTATATCACACAATATCATATTATATCTCATATTTATTATACGATGCACTATATCA
>NW_013699397.1:0-616 GCF_000517525.1 Limulus polyphemus | reverse complement strand
TAAGTTTGAATTAACGTAAAAAGGTAATTTCAATATTGAAAAAATATAGTTTCATTCGGTTGAACAAATAGGTAATAAATATTCTGTAACAAGCTTTCTCTGTTTATCAAGATACTTAACAGGTGTAAACTAGATGTATCAAGATACATAACAGGTAGAAACTGGATATATCAAAATACATAACATGTACGAACTAGATGTGTCAAGATACTTAGCAGGTGTAAACTAGATGTGTCAAAATACTTAGCAGGTGTAAACTAGATGTGTCAAGATACATAACAGGTAAAAAATAAATGTATCAAGATACTTAACAAGTAGAAAATAAATGTATCAAGATACTTAACAAGTAGGAACTAGATGAATCAGTATGCTTAACAGGTAGGAACTAGATGAATCAAATACTTAACAGGTAAGAATTAAATGTATCAAGATACTTAGCAGGTGTAAACTAGATGTATCAAGATACTTAGCAGGTGTAAACTAGATGTGTCAAGATACTTAACAGGTGTAAACTAGATGTATCAAGATACATAACAGGTAGAAAATAAATGTATCAAGATACTTAACAAGTAGGAACTAGATGAATCAGTATGCTTAACAGGTAGGAACTAGGTGT
>NW_013699396.1:0-616 GCF_000517525.1 Limulus polyphemus | reverse complement strand
ATGTTATGTTTGGAACATACTTTCTTTTTGTTTTTAGTCTTGACAGATATAAGTAAAACATGGATATCTAATAATTATTTCTAATGGTATTTTTCTTTCTTCCAGCGACAGTTTTAGCCCCTGTGTCGTCGGCCACTGTATGTCCCGGATGTGGGATGATGTACTGTTTGTGTTCTAGGCCCTCCCTCCATGCTAATATGGTTCAGGTAGCATGACAGTGGGAACCATATAAGACTGTGGAACGCGTGATTGAAGCTGAACAAATAGAAGATCTTTGGAAAGCTGGTGGTGTAAGGTTCCCAGTTTCTAGGGAGCTGTGTGAAATGTAAATAGAAATAAACAGATAAAGGATCCTTAGGATGCTGGCAACCATCTAAGGCCCCCCAGCTTCTAGGAGCTGCGTATTATGTTAATAAAACAGAACTGGTAAGATAATCTTTAGGATGCTGGCAACCATCTAAGTCCCCCAGCTTCTCGGAGTTGCGTATTATGTTAATAAAACAGAACTGGTAAGATAATCTTTAGGATGCTGGCAACCATCTAAGGCCCCCAGCTTCTCGGAGCTGCGTAGTATGTGAATAAAACAGAACTGGTAAGATAATCCTTTAAATGCTGA
>NW_013699395.1:0-616 GCF_000517525.1 Limulus polyphemus | reverse complement strand
GGTTATATGAACCAGTTACTCTACCATCTTGTTAGTAAATGTACCATGAACCAGTTATCCAACTAAAAAGCTGGTAAATGTAGAATGAACCAGTTAATCTACCATTTTGTTAGTAATGCAGCTGGTGTAAGATATAATAATGTGTTTTAACATGCCATCTTATAATTTTTAGAAGTAAATATATCAAGATGTATGTTTGTGTTCATGTGTTATTTGGATTATAACCAAAAGAAAAATATACTAAGTCTAACAAATAAAAGAAACATTCCTAAGTTTATGTTAATCTCTATTTATGGTTCTAAACTTACATAAAGTATCAGTTTACCATTTTTATCACTTCCAACCTGTGTATATTTCAGTGTCCATTAACCAGGAAGTATGTTAGTTATCAATAAATTATTTATTTTTAAAATATATTTTTATATATTAAAATTATTTTATATGATGTTTTATTAACGTTTTTACTGTTCTGAATTATTCTGATTACAGGTTCTACGTTAGTTATCAGTATAGGGGGCCAGTGAGACAAATATTTGGTTTTAAACTTAGTAGTTATAACATTCTGATTTATGTTGTTATTACTAACACTTGTTACAGAGTATACAGTGGTAAACTT
>NW_013699394.1:0-616 GCF_000517525.1 Limulus polyphemus | reverse complement strand
TTTCTCACCTATCTCCCCAAAAAACCGTTTATTCTACCCTTGTTCTATGAATGAATGATTGGTGAATAATTCATAAATAAGAGATTAACATAGATTTTCTTGGTTTTTATATTAAACCTATTTTGTGAAAAATTACCATGCGTGTTACGTAATTGGATAGAACAATTCCTCATTCAAATGTTTTGTGTTACGACACATACACATTCACGTACAGGTGTACGTTTGTATAGTATTAATCGTGATTTATGGCATGTTTTTGTGATTGTTTATCACTTCTCTAAAAATAGGTATCACTAACTGAAGCCAACTTTACTAATACTCTAATGAAGGAAAAGCTACAATTTATACTTTAGTAATAATTCTTATTGTACATCTTTCAATAAAAAAGTAAATTGAGTTAAAATATAGATATAGTTCTTATTTTTCATGTATTGGCAGTGTTTATTACACAGACAAATAAATATATATATGTAATAATTTAACATACAAAGTTCCTTTTTTATTGTAGAAATATTTAACTTTTCATTTTCTTTGTGCAGCTAACAAAATTATTAACTAGAATGGAGTTTTCCAAAGAAGTGGATATTTTAATTATCGGATCTGGTATAATAACAAA
>NW_013699393.1:0-616 GCF_000517525.1 Limulus polyphemus | reverse complement strand
ACCTAGGCTGTCCCATCCTCTAAATTAAAACCTTTAAAAAAAAATTACACTACTATTCTTTAACATATTAAGACCAAATTGGTAGTGCCCTATAAAGTTAGCATCATGTGGCAGATCATGGCTGAAAATAAATTTCACGATATTTCTTGCAGTTGATGTACCATGAGTTAAAAAGAAAAAAAAAAAAGAGAAGGAATTACAGATTACAATACTTCAAATCCTTTCACCTCCGGAGAGAAGGGTTCATACTGATTCAATATTTCTGGATCCTTTACAGCTTTGTTGTATGCCTGATGAAGAATATGCCGAAGAAGTCCAGTGGATGGCTGGGTCTTCAAACGTGACAAACGAGAAGTTCCTTTCCACTGCAAACACTTTTTTTTTAATGTTGCATCAAGTATTAAAAACATAAGTAATAATAATAACTACTGTATCTAATTATAGGTAGATATCTTTCTAACATTTCATTTATACTTTTGCTTATTAATAAAAAATTATAGTCTAGATTTTTCAAAAATTAGGAATGTCTGTATTTATAATTTTACTGCACTACCATTTATTCTTTTATCACATCATTTTCAGACATCCACTCTAAAGTTGTAGCCATATCATATAC
>NW_013699392.1:0-616 GCF_000517525.1 Limulus polyphemus | reverse complement strand
CGACCCGTACATACCAATAAGTAATGACATTGTGGCCGGTACATACTCATAAGTAATGACATTGTGGCCCGTACATACTCATAAGTAATGACATTGTGACCCGTACATACTCATAAGTAATGACATTGTGACCCGTACATACCAATAAGTAATGACATTGTGGCCGGTACATACTCATATTTACTATTAGATTAATTACATAAAGCTAAATAGATATCAAGCCACACTTACCGAAAATATCAAAAAGATAAACTTTGTTCCGAAGTCTTTGTTCAAGCCCCAGGTAAACCAAGATCCTTCCTGCATGGTGTTTCACATACCGAGCATATTTTGTGCTGTGATTAGTGTAATACCATTCGTCAGATGGCAGCACGAGTTGTGTCAAGCAATCGGCCAAGTCTCCAGTGCTCAAGAGCAGCGTGTGGTAACGAGGATTAAGGGCCAAGGTTGCGACAACTTGGAGAACTAGGCAGAGAAGTTGCTGTACGAGTTAAAAATACAACAAAGCGTTAAAATTGATTAGGTCTGGGAACTCTATACACTGTATAAAAAGAGAAAAAGTCTTACTGGATTTGCAAAGTTGCAACACTCAAGAATGGCACTAATATAAATGTTA
>NW_013699391.1:0-616 GCF_000517525.1 Limulus polyphemus | reverse complement strand
AAAGAAGACAGTAGCGTTAAGGTGATGTATTCTAACATCCGGTAATAATATCTATTCTAATGACCAAAGTGGTGAACACATTACAATAGCCACTGAAGACAGTGGAGTTACAGGTGAATTATTCTGACATCTTGTCCAATATCTATTGTAATGACCAAAAGGGTGAACAAATTATAATAGCCACTAAAGACAGTAGCGTTATAGGTGAAGCATTCTAACATCCGTTAACAATATCTGACCTCTGAGTGTGTTGTGTCGTGAGAATCGTTTTTCTTTAATATTAACATAACTTATTCACAATTTGAATGCATAGTTCGTAAATGTGTACTAAAAATGAATAAACGTGGTGTAACTTCTGTAGCTAATTTGCTTCATATCGAGGTAAAGCTCGTGATACGTTTAACTAAAAGAGGGTAGCACCGAAATTGGTGAGATATGTATTCTTTTGATTAAACAACTGCTAATTAACCAACTAACTCAGGAACTTCGTAGTTTATTTTTAATTTGTTTTAATAATATTATTCCCTGTTTTACGTAAAACAAAAAACCTAAAGCATAACAATGATGATAAACGTTTCATTACAATACATAAAATTCGTGTATTTTATTCAAAACC
>NW_013699390.1:0-616 GCF_000517525.1 Limulus polyphemus | reverse complement strand
AGCGTTGTATGACTTCAGCTGTCGTAACAGTTCCTTAGTAAATGCCATGCTAGCTGCACTATTCTAACGTAAAACTTAGCTGTTGCAACGAAAAAATACACCTTGATTCACTGTATCGTCTAGAAACAACTATGTTATCTCTGATGATTCATTAAACCTCATATTCATAAAATATTCTCGAGGCTATTAGAAAATTGACGTAAAATATGTTAGAATTCTCTATGTTTACATTATTAAACTTTTCCCCTAACACATCAATTATTAGGATGAGCAGTAAATTCAATAGATTAGTCTGGTGCAGGGGAAGCAGCAAATCAAAGAATAGATTGGGTCTCTACATCATATTTTCTTCACTGAAATTCACGTATTGGCGAGGAAAATAAATATAAAAAATTAATAAATCACTCAGGAACGTCATTTTTACGAAAGGGTTGGGGTAAAGAATAATGACCCCGCGTGCCCCCCCCCAAAAAAATCAGCTGGAGGCATTAAGCTATTGTGTAATTTGCATGTGTTAATCCGACTTGACTAGAAAAGTCTTTCAAAATCTGCCAGTTGAAGCTTCCTTCCGAGCTTAACAATACTTTTTATTAGTATTATCATCAAAGAACACTTT
>NW_013699389.1:0-616 GCF_000517525.1 Limulus polyphemus | reverse complement strand
ACCAGTAGCATGATATAACCTAGAGAATTACGTACAGTTTCACACTGGTACAAGACAGTAACTCCATAACATGATATAACCTAGAGAATTACGTATAGTACCACACTGGTACAAGACAGTAACTCCATAACATGATATAACCTAGATAATTACGTATAGTTTCACACTGGTACAAGACAGTAACTCCATAACATGATATAACCTAGAGAATTACGTATAGTACCACACTGGTACAAGAGAGTAACTCCGTAGCATGATATAACCTAGAGAATTACGTATAGTACCACACTGGTACAAGACAGTAACTCCATAACATGATATAACCTAGAGAATTACGTATAGTACCACACTGGTACAAGACAGTAACTCCATAACATGATATAACCTAGATAATTACGTATAGTACCACACTGGTACAAGACAGTAACTCCGTAGCATTATATAACCTACATAATTTCATACAGTTTCACACTGGTACAAGGTAGTATTGTATAAATATTGTATATTGTGTTTCCATGTCTGTTGAATTTCACGCAAGGCAGGGCTATCTATCTGCGCTAGCCGTCCCTAGTTTTGAAGTGATATATTTAAAGGCAAGGCAGCTAGTTAACATCAC
>NW_013699388.1:0-616 GCF_000517525.1 Limulus polyphemus | reverse complement strand
TATATAAAAATGAACAATGTAATTCTTCAGAAAACATAAGAGCGTATACAAGTTAAAGTGTTTTATTTGTACTAAACTAAGCTCTCCTTAGGCCTCCCACAGCTGGAGAGAGTTTTCTTCACCAGACTATGATATTTGCCCAAGAAAACCTCCACGTGAGAAAGAAATGAAATTAAATTAAAACTAAGAATCTTTAAGTTTCCTA
The DNA here is from genome assembly GCF_000517525.1 of Limulus polyphemus. Taxonomy (NCBI): domain Eukaryota; kingdom Metazoa; phylum Arthropoda; class Merostomata; order Xiphosura; family Limulidae; genus Limulus; species Limulus polyphemus. The sequence continues at coordinate 411 of NW_013699388.1, read as the reverse complement.
AACTATTAATGGATTTCTTATTCTTTGTTGGCAGATATTTTTATTGACTCAAAAGAGCCTTCAATAGGGAAGGTATTAAATTAAACCTCTCACAAACACTAGATTACTAAGAATATTTTATTTAATAGTTTACTGAGAACTCAAGAAACTTAAACTTCCAATTTCAATTAAAAACTTAAACCATTAAGTCTTACAAAGCTTGCAAATACAGAAGAAATTTTGATATTTAGTCATAAAAAATTGTAGCTCTGACTTTTCTCATTGTGAAAATGAATAAAGTCTAGAACCAGCTTTAATCTAATCTTATGTATACTGATAGGGCATCCTGTTACGGTTGAAAACATCTTATTCTAACCCTATGTACATTGATAGGGCATCCCGTTACGGTTGAAAACATCTTATTCTAACCCT
>NW_013699387.1:0-616 GCF_000517525.1 Limulus polyphemus | reverse complement strand
GCCGGAACTAGTGATGGTCAACCTGTACATAGATAACCATTAACTGTGTCCGAGTTTCTCAAACTCTCGTTACAAAACTATCGTAAAATCCCATATTATGAACATGGCTAGAAGACAGTGGCACATAGCTGCTATGTTCACCCTCAGAACAAGCTAAGTCACACTTACCCTCTCATGATCTCCAATGTTTATCAGAAGCCACCAACTTAGGTGGGCGTGGCGTGATGCAGACACCATGAAGTTGCCTGAAGGCAACTCTAAAACAAATGTTGTTTTATTAATTTTTGTGCTTTCTACACTACTTCTGTCTTTCACATTCTGTTCACACCATTGTCTTTACAAGTTAGTATATGAAATAAAAAATTCAATATACACTGAAGAAGCATTCTTTACCTGTACGCATGCGCAAAATGACAAGTTGAATTTAATAATGTGAATATAAATATTGAAGAAGCATTCTACTAAACTTTATCTGTACGCATGCGCAAAATGACAAGTTGAATTTAATAATGTGAATATAAATATTGAAGAAGCATTCTACTAAACTTTATCTGTACGCATGCGCAAAATGACAAGTTGAATTTAATAATGTGAATTTAAATATTGAAGAAGCATT
>NW_013699386.1:0-616 GCF_000517525.1 Limulus polyphemus | reverse complement strand
TAAACTTTGTTAAATGACCTTGCAAAGCTTCTTTTATCAGACTTTCAAAAACTTTTCCCACCAATGAAGTAAGACTAATAGGCCTATGATAACTGGGACAATTTTTATTATCAGTAGAGCTGGGCAACCAGTGGCATTTGCTAATGGATTAAATTATAGCTTCATGAACTTATTACATTTGATTATTCAATTAGTAGTGTTCCTGAAACTTTGTGCATACAAACCCCCTCCAAAGAAAGGGGTTGTCAGCAAGTGCTATTGGACAGTTCCTTCCCTCTAACCAGCAGTTTAAAAGGGGAAAAAAAGAAAAAGTTGGTGGCTGGTGCTTCAAGATAGTTGCCTTATCTCTAGTCAACAGTTCAAAAAGAAGAAGAAGAAAGTTGGCACGAGTCAGTTGCCTTCCCTCTATTTAGCAGTTCGGAAAGGAAAAGAAAGAAATACAAAATTAAAAAATCTGAGAAAAAACACAGTTGTTGATGGGTGTAGCCAGAGATTTGCTTTCTCTCTGGTCAGTAGTTCAAAATTAGCAACAGTGGCAGATAGTCTCAGTAGCTTGTCCCCCCCCCCAATTCCATAAAAGCTGAACAATAACACAACTTCACTACAGTTAATTCTG
>NW_013699385.1:0-616 GCF_000517525.1 Limulus polyphemus | reverse complement strand
CCATATTGTTTTTATTTTTTTCATAGAATTTACCGTCGAAATATTTTCGTTCGAAATTTTGTTGCTTTCCTCGTCCTACTGTTCGTGTATTTTATTCATGAATGTTCTTATTCAGACATTTCTTACGTTTAGTATCACTGATGGAGATAATTAAAACTAACAACTTCCGGCCTCAAAAAGTTCAAAGTAGCAGCCGGAAGTCCCTTTTCTACTTTTTTTTTAATGAATTATTAGCCTGAAAGATCATTATTCAAGATCTTCACACTAGGATCTAATGATTGCGATTAATCTACAGCCTGGGACTGAACTAGCATGTTGTTAAACCATCTGTTGAAGCAACGCCTTTCGTTGTTTCCCGCAGGTGCTTTCTATATAGTCTAGAGATTAACTATAGTTCATCGGTGTCATATATCAGAAAACGATGTGTTCTGAGCATTCACAATATTTTGTTTGTTTATGTCATGTCTTTTGTCAGCAGTGATTTGTTCTAAGTCTTCAAACTTCTGTAACCCAGGAATGGTTTGTTATATGTCTTCAAATTTCTGTAGCTCAGTAGCGGTTTGTTCTAAGTCTTCAAACTTCTGTAACCCAGTAGTGATTTGTTGTATGTATATTG
>NW_013699384.1:0-617 GCF_000517525.1 Limulus polyphemus | reverse complement strand
CTATATATATATATATATATATATATTAGCCATGTTCTGTTATTTAGCTGATAAGAATATTACTTGATAATCACATTACATTTAAACTTGCACAAACGTATATTTTTCTTGTAAATTGAAATGAGCATTAATTACGTATGCGATAGACGCTACAGAGAAAAAGAGATGAAAAGGAAAGGCTTGATAAAGATATAAAGAAATCATAAATGGGAAAATCAAAATAAACATGGAAGGAATAGGAATGAAAAGAGAACTGAAATAAATAAAGAGAAAAATAAAGAAACAGAAGTTTAAACAAATATGAACAAAAAGATAAAGAAAAATTAATACGAGAAAGTTAAAAGAAAAAGATGCAGAGTGAGACGCATAACAATGATGGTGAAAGGGAAAAATGAAAGAATTTTCATTTTGCTAAAATGCTTGTTGAAGGATAATCAAACATCTTGGGAAATATTAAAAGAAAAGATGAAGAAAGAGGAAAAAAATTGATGCTGTTGTTTTATTTTACTTCATCTGTTTTGTCCAACGTTTCGTGTTATACTCATGTCATTTTACATATAGTCCATTAAGAACGCCCTTCAAATATGTATATATATATATATATATATATATATATA
>NW_013699383.1:0-617 GCF_000517525.1 Limulus polyphemus | reverse complement strand
GCTTAATCTAAGCCAGTCACAACCCTAATACATATTTCAGTAACCAATCCTGCAACAGCTTAATCTAAGCCAGTCACAACCCTAATACACATTTCAGTAGCCAATCCTGCAACAGCTTAATCTAAGCCAATCACAACCCTAATACATATTTCAGCAGCCAATCCTGTAACAGCTTAATCTAAGCCAGTCACAACCCCGAAAGGTACGCTGACAAATCATAGTTGATCTAACATTTTTTAAACTAAAATCATAGAATAAAGCTCTTACGTGATAGGTTTTAGGGTTGTGACTGGCTTAGATTAAGCTGTTACAGGATTGGTTGCTGAAATATGTATTAGGGTTGTGATTGGCTTAGATTAAGCTGTTGCAGGATTGGCTACTGAAATGTGTATTAAAGCTCCAAACTTTCATTACTTACAATAGCAAAAGTAGGTTTTCAAAATTTCATAATTATTAATATAATTATAAATGATACTAGTTACCACATTATCATATCTTATGTTTTAGTATAACAAAGACGAAAACACACCTGATGAAATATTATTATAAAACCTGTTCATTGGTTAATCAGCTGTCAGTTCCTCCATACCGCCATCTATATTTAGATCTACATATAG
>NW_013699382.1:0-617 GCF_000517525.1 Limulus polyphemus | reverse complement strand
AAAAGTTATAGATTTACAATGACATCACACTACCTATGAAATGCCATACAGTGTGAAAATGTAGTTCTGATACATTGTGTTCCATTGAATCATTATATTGAGTTTGCATGGTTATCACATGACTTGCTGATTTGCATATTCCAAATCATTTTCATATAATGTACTCAATCCTATATAACCATAAAGAAGAGTAAATGATTCTGAATAACCAGTGATTTAATGTGTTGGTTTGAGCTACCAAAGCTGTCTAGTCTGAGTAAATAAGCAGAGAAAATTTGATCACATGACCATTTATTGATCTGTTTGATTTGTATAACAAACAGTTCAATGTTAAAAGAAAAGATATAAAAATGTGTTTTTTCAAATATTTGACTATTTAGTGTAAAGTTATCATATTTTTGCCAGGTATGCTTTAAATAAAACAGTGAAATATTCAGAATTTATTTTCTATGGTGCTTCAAACCTAAGATACCTTGCAATTGACTCAGAATTGCTTGATGAAAAGGGTGCTTTTGACTAGCTGCTTTTCCTATAATGTCTATCAAATTAAAATATAGATGGTCATGATTAGATAGCCACTGAGGATTCTTGCAGTAATTGATTCAAATGAGCAAACT
>NW_013699381.1:0-617 GCF_000517525.1 Limulus polyphemus | reverse complement strand
GTGCAACATTTGTTTTATTTTTGTTGATTAATTTTGAATTTTTTTAATAGTAATTTTAGCATTATCTTCCCTTGAAAACATGAATGAAGTTAAATTGGGTTTAGCTGTAGTAAATGAAGATTACTTGGTTAACTTTTGAGTTTAGTGTTTGCTAATATGTAAACATTGAGTTTTATTTTACCTCGTTTATAGTTTAACTTCTTAATAACGTTAAATTTAATGTTTTGCTTTTGTTTTTAATCTTTGAGATTCAGTACACGGATCTGATAAGAGCTTCAGTATAAATCCTTCATTTTACTCTTATCAGTTCTACAAGCACCACTAAACAGTTACCTTTGTTTTGTGCTTGTTATTGTATTGTGTCGAGGCTTTCTTCTATGGTTCAATATAGAAGGTACCAGTGGAGATTAGAAACATAAATATACTACTTAGTGTGTATTCTCCGAACCTCCAGTTAGCGACCTAACTGACTGCTCTATGGAAAGACCTTTTTGCATGAGAAATATCACAATACAAGATCAAAGCTACAATAATTTATGCTTTTACGTTTAAACCGTGACCATAAATGCTTAGTTCAGAAGTTTTTATAAATAACTTTAACAGACAAGAATTTTATC
>NW_013699380.1:0-617 GCF_000517525.1 Limulus polyphemus | reverse complement strand
AGGTTGAAGATTACAACTAATTAATTAAACGTTACTAATCATTTCATGACACGATAATGTTATGTTTTTAATCAGTAAATAGTTACTTCAACGGTACTTATATTTTATTTCTAGAACTCGCCTTCATTAGAAGTACTAAGTTTGATAACTTATTAACACACCTAATGTGTTTATTAAATACGAAAACTGGTGTTTGGTATTTTGTACTTGAACGGCACCTCATACGACACATGGCTATAAAAGGCGAGGTTCAGAAACCTAAAACTTTAGGAATAACCTTTGTTATTTATTAACTGCTGACTATAAGTATGAAACTAGACAGTAGCACTCGCCGCCTACTCTTAACCGAATAGCGGGATTAATTGTGAATTTTATAATGTGACCACAGCTGAAGGTGCGAAGTGTGTTCAGTTGCATATCACAGGCTCGAACCTTGGACCTTTGAATAGGAAGTCTAACACACAAGTCTCTAGGACACTTTCATCCAATAGCAATTAAAGTATTTCAGACATTAATTATACAGTAAGGCTTCTTCTTAAGTTATAGTAGACTGTATATTTTTATAAGAGATTTTTACCAGTTTGGTATATAAGCATAAAAACAACTGTTTAGCTAAA
>NW_013699379.1:0-617 GCF_000517525.1 Limulus polyphemus | reverse complement strand
CAAGTAAAGAAACATACCTTACACGATCACTTAGGGCAGGAAACAAGTAAAGGAACATGCCTTACACGATCACTTAGGGCAGGAAACAAGTAAAGGAACATGCCTTACACGATCACTTAGGGCAGGAAACAAGTAAAGAAACATACCTTACACGATCACTTAGGGCAGGAAACAAGTAAAGAAACATACCTTACACGATCACTTAGGGCAGGAAACAAGTAAAAGAACATGCCTTACACGATCACTTAGGGCAGGAAACAAGTAAAGAAACATGCCTGACACGATCACTTAGGGCAGGAAACAAGTAAAGAAACATACCTTACACGATCACTTAGGGTAGGAAACAAGTAAAGGAACATACCTTACACGATCATTTAGGGTAGGAAACAAGTAAATAAACATACCTTACACGATCACTTAGGGCAGGAAACAACTAAAGGAACATGCCTTCCACGATCACTTAGGGCAGGAAGCAAGTAAAGAAACATGCTTTACACGATCACTTAGGGCAGGAAACAAGTAAAGAAACATGCCTTACACGATCACTTAGGGTAGGAAACAAGTAAAGAAACATACCTTACACGATCACTTAGGGCAGGAAACAACTAAAGGAACAT
>NW_013699378.1:0-617 GCF_000517525.1 Limulus polyphemus | reverse complement strand
TGGGTGGGGATGACTAGCTGCGTTCTCTCTAGTCTTTCGCTGCTAAATTAGGGACGGCTAACACAGATAACCCTTGTGTAACTTAATAGCTAATATTCTATTAAAGATTAATAATTACTGCAAAGGGCTCATAAGGAAATAGGTTGTTAAAAGTAGAGCAATTCAACATTTTACGTTTAATCAAACTCATTGTACTAAATGTTGTGTATGTGTGTGTTTTTAGCATGAGAATTTCAATATTTTTTTTACGAAGAACACATGCATATTCAAATATTATCGTTTAAGTTACCGGAAAAGTGGAGTTTAAAAAACAGCTGTTACATTTGGCTTTAAAAAATATATAGCTTAATAACAGATGTTAATTCTTATTGAAAAACGCAGTCTGAAATACAGCTGCTCAAGACCGGAACACAACAATTCTTGTACTTTTGTCAAAAACGTTAGTGTGTGTGTGTATGTTACAATGTTTCATGCTCAACCCATTCGGTATATTTAATTCACTAACATTCTGAAAAAAATAAATATATATATTTATTTTCCGGTTCCGCTTCTACATTTACGTAAATTTAAACTTTAACATAATGAAAGTCACGGCTAACCCCCGTTTCTTTATAATG
>NW_013699377.1:0-617 GCF_000517525.1 Limulus polyphemus | reverse complement strand
GTAAAAGAGTAGCCCAAGAGTTGGCGGTGGGTGGTGATGACTAGCTGCCTTCCCTCTAGTCTTACACTGCTAAATTAGGGACGGCTAGCGCAGATAGCCCTCGTGTAGCTTTGCGCGAAATTCCAAAAACAAACAAACAAGCGTTAAAGTACACAAAGAGTCTAATATAATTTCATCATCAGAGTTTGGAGGTGGAAGAAACAAAAATACCTGACGTAGTAGTTACACGATGTTTTAATTGCCAACGCTACAGTCTGCATATCCCTCCCACGATGTATGAGTTACGGTGGAGACAATCACATAACAGATGTATGTGTTACGGAGGAGACAATCACATAACAAAATGCATGAGTTACGTTGGAGACAATCACATAACAGATGTATGAGTTACGGTGGAGACAATTACATAACAAAATGTATGAGTTACGGTGGAGACAATCACATAACAGATGTATGTGTTACGGTGGAGACAATTACATAACAAAATGTATGAGTTATGGTGGAGACAATTACATAACAGATGTATGAGTTACGGTGGAGACAATTACATAACAAAATGTATGTGTTACGTTGGAGACAATTACATAACAGATGTATGAGTTACGGTGGAGACAATT
>NW_013699376.1:0-617 GCF_000517525.1 Limulus polyphemus | reverse complement strand
AATCCCACTATTCGTTGGTAAAAGAGTAGCCCAAGAGTTGGCGGTGGGTGGTGATGACTAGCTGCCTTCACTCTGATATTCACTGCTAAATTATGGACGGCCAGCGCAGGTAGCCCTCGTGTAGCTTTGCGCGAAATTCAAAACAAACAAACAAACATTTTTTGGTGCATGTGATCAACCCACCGTCCCTAAACTTTCGATGTACAAGAACTACAGCCAAGGGCGACGAGAGCCAGCCCAGGCCCCGGGGTCAATAATATCATCTTAATATTAACTTTTGTTCATTTTTCATAAAATAAATTTAGATGACAAATTTTTTCACGAATCCATGATAAACAGCAGCCATTTTAGCTCATTAAGTAGTATGAATTTCTTCTGGTATTCTTTGGAATATCCCACTGACGGGCCCCTCAACATATCTTGGGCCTCGGGGCAGCTGTCCCCTTGCTCTCCCCTCTTATCTTGGATAGTAACAGTAATATAGAACTATTGTAATAATAGATTGCAAACTGTAATATTTATTATTATTATTATTTAGAGCATTAGAACAATTAGTTGGAAGAAAATCCACAATACTACACTGATCTTGTTGAGTATTGCGTCCACATAAATCATCA
>NW_013699375.1:0-617 GCF_000517525.1 Limulus polyphemus | reverse complement strand
AACCCTCTGATTGCGAGTCGAGCGCTTTATCCACCAGGCCATGCCGGGCCAAACCCAAACTGTCGCGTTAATTGGGGAGCTTGGCATGATGTTCAAAATGATACAGAAATTTTGATTTAATAGCCTAATATTTAGCGGCTAATTCAGTGCAGTAAATATTTTCATAAATGTATAAGCAAACTTCTTGAAATGTTCCGCTACAACAAAACTAACAGAATCGGAGATAACGCATTTTACTGTTTCAAGCCATTACTTTCGTCACACCTAACACTTGGAACAAATTTTAAATTCTAACATGTTTGTTTGTTTGTTTCTAACTTCGCTTAGTGCACTCAGTGGTTACCTGCACTAACCGCCCCTAATAAAAATCAGTGATAGGCTGAAGGGAAGGCAGTTAGTCAACACCACCAACCGGCTACTGTTTATCAACAAATAGTGGGATTGACCGTCACATTATAACGCCCCCATGGCCTAAAGGGCGAGCATGTTTGGGGAAGGGACCCGAACCCGACTCTCAACTTGTGAGTCTAGCGCCCTAGCCTCCAGCTCATACCAGTTGTGTGATGTTTCAGCAAATGTTACATAACGTAATATTCTACATGTCAAGACTGTTACAT
>NW_013699374.1:0-617 GCF_000517525.1 Limulus polyphemus | reverse complement strand
GATTCCAGTGGATGAAGATAACAGTTGCAGGTTGAACGTTGTTACACCTCTTATACTAATGAAAATAACAACAATTCTACTATTAATAATGAGAGTAATAGTAGATTACAGGGTTACCCCAATTGTTTCTTCCTAACTTGGCTTGTGTGTTTCCGATATCATCACTTTATACGACTGATAACTTTGTTGTTGTTGTTGTTGTTTTCATACTTTTGTTACAGATATCACTTCCTTTTACACATACATATACCTGAACTGTGAGCTCAGCGTCACTGGTTTTAGACGTCTGTCAAACCATAGGTTAACCAAAGACATAATACGTTTTTTGTATAGTTGCTACTGCTGATGTTTACGGAAGAGGGTAATTTTCGGCTTTCTCTCCAAACAAAGCCACGTCATACACCTGGGGAGGTCCATGTTTAGAAACACGTGCTTCGTAAGTAACTTGAAGTGAAACCTCGTGGTTAACGTCAGGACACAGACTTGAAGTTCGATCTTAACCTAGGTTACTTCTGGTTTACGTAGTTTAGATGCGCCAATACCCCAGAAATAGCAGAGCTGATTTGTTTTGGTTTGGTTTGAATTTCGCGCAGAGATACATGAGGGCTATCTGCGCT
>NW_013699373.1:0-617 GCF_000517525.1 Limulus polyphemus | reverse complement strand
AGGTGTACAACTTCAAAGCTTGTACATGAGAATATTAATACATTACACTTGTACATAAATACAGTTTGTACGAAAAAGTTGAATTTATTTATATACATACCTAAAGCTTTAAATCATGCACGGATTACTTACACACAGAAATATACTGTACATCTAGTTGACCATGCTAAAGTATATATAATCCACAACATGTTAGACTACCTGGCATTCCAAAAGATGGCCAAGATCCATTTGTGGGTCCCGATGTGTATAATGACAGAATGGATTCTTTTGTAAGAATAATCTTGTCCTGAGATTCAGCTGGTGCTTTCTGCTTGAAGAAGTCCTTCTCATCTAATTCTGTGGACTGGATATTGTTTTTTGGATTTGATGTATTATTAGTGTTAGATGTTGATGTTGTCGTATTCACCAAACAATCAAACGGGTCATCAGCTGTATCTGTCATAGAAATTATTTGATGTATTATTACTGTTAGATGTTGTTGTACTCACCAAACAATCAAATGGGTCATCAGCTGTATCTGTCATAGAAATTAGTTGATGTATTATTACTGTTAGATGTTGTTGTACTCACCAAACAATCAAACGGGTCATCAGCTGTATCTGTCATAGAAATTA
>NW_013699372.1:0-617 GCF_000517525.1 Limulus polyphemus | reverse complement strand
GATCATAACCATCGGTAATATTAAACAAAGATCATAACCATCGGTAGTATTGAACAAAGATATAACCACCGGTGATATTGAACAAAGATCATAACCACCGGTGATATTGAACAAAGATCATAACCACCGGTGATATTGAACAAAGATCATAACCATCGGTAGTATTGAACAAAGATCATAACCATCGGTGATATTGAACAAAGATCATAACCATCGGTAGTATTGAACAAAGATCATAACCATCGGTATTATTGAACAAAAATCATAACCACCGGTGATATTGAACAAAGATTATAACCATCGGTAATATTGAACAAAGATTATAACCATCGGTAATATTGAACAAAGATTATAACCATCGGTAGTATTGAACAAAGATCATAACCATCGGTATTATTGAACAAAGATTATAACCATCGGTATTATTGAACAAAGATTATAACCATCGGTATTATTGACCAAAGATCATAACCATCGGTATTATTGTACAAATATTATAACCATCGGTAATATTAAACAAATATCATAACCATCGGTAGTATTGAACAAAGATTATAACCATCGGTAATATTGAACAAAGATTATAACCATCGGTAATATTGAACAAAGATCATAAC
>NW_013699371.1:0-617 GCF_000517525.1 Limulus polyphemus | reverse complement strand
GAAAGGAGGAACTATACTAACAGAGACCTACATTACATCAGTTGAAAGGAGGAACTATACTAACAGAGACCTGCATTACATCAGTTGAAAGGAGGAACTATACTAACAGAGACCTGCATTACATCAGTTGAAAGGAGGAACTATACTAACAGAGACCTACATTACATCAGTTGAAAGGAGGAACTATACTAACAGAGACCTGCATTACATCAGTTGAAAGGAGGAATTATAGAAACAGAGACCTGCATTACATCAGTTGAAAGGAGGAACTATACTAACAGAGACCTGCATTACATCAGTTGAAAGGAGGAATTATAGAAACAGAGACCTGCATTACATCAGTTGAAAGGAGGAACTATACTAACAGGGACATGCATTACATCAGTTGAAAGGAGGAACTATAGTAACAGAGACCTACATTACACCAGTTCAAAGGAAGAACTATACTAACAGAGACCTACATTACATCAGTTGAAAGGAGGAACTATACTAACAGAGACCTGCATTACATCAGTTGAAAGGAGGAACTATACTAACAGAGACCTACATTATACCAGTTGAAAGGGGGAACTATACTAACAGAGACCTACATTACATCAGTCGAAAGGAGGAACTAT
>NW_013699370.1:0-617 GCF_000517525.1 Limulus polyphemus | reverse complement strand
CTATATATTATCTGTTGTAGATGTTGGTTTATCTATCTACATATATATGTTGTAGATGTTGGTTTATCTATCTATATATATATGTTGTAGATGTTGGTTTATCTATCTATATAATATCTGTTGCAGATGTTGGTTTATCTATCTATATATATATTATCTGTTGTAGATGTTGGTTTATCTATCTATCTATATAATATATGTAGATGTCGGTTTATCTATCTGTTTATATATATTATCTGTTGTAGTTGTTGGTTTATCTATCTATCTATATAATATATGTAGATGTCGGTTTATCTATCTGTCTATATATATTATCTGTTGTAGATGTTGGTTTATCTAACTATATATATATTATCTGTTGTGGGTGGTGGTTTATCTGTTATAGATGTTGGTTTATCTATCTGTATAATATCTGTTGTGGGTGGTGGTTTATCTATCTACATATATATTATGTGTTGTAGATCTTGGTTTATCTATCTGTATATAATATCTGTTGAGGGTGGTGGTTTATCTATCTGTATATATATAATATCTGTTGTAGATGTTGGTTTATCTAACTATATATATATATATATTATCTGTTGTGGGTGGTGGATTATCTGTTATAGATGTTGGTT
>NW_013699369.1:0-617 GCF_000517525.1 Limulus polyphemus | reverse complement strand
AGTATAACAGTTATTTTATAGCGGAATAATCAACAAAATAACAACAGGTTCCAAAAGAACTCTGTCTAATAAGACAATCTTTATTACAAGAGTATTTTATACAGAAATTATCAACAAGATATTACAACAGTTTACAGTAGAACTCTGGCTAATACAAAAATCTTTAGTATAAAAGAATTTTATACAGGAATCATCAACAAGTTCTTATAAAAAATTCCAGAAGAACTCTGTCTAATTCAACAATGTTAAGTATACCAGTATTTCATACGGGAAAGATCAACAAAATGATACAACAGTTTCCAGTAGAATTCAATCTAATACAAAAATTTTTAGTTTTACAGTATTTTATACAGAAATCATCAACAAGATCTTACAAAAGTTTACAGTAGATCTGTCTAATACAACAATCTTAAGTATACCAGTATTTTATACAGAAATCATCAACAAGATCACTCAACAGTTTCCAGTTAAACTCTGTCTAATACAATAATTTTTAATATACCAGTATTTCATACGGGAAAGATCAAAAAAAGAATACAAATGGTTCCAGTAGAATTCTATCTAAAAAAAAAATCTTTAGTATAACAGTATTTTATACAGAAATCATCAACAAGCTC
>NW_013699368.1:0-617 GCF_000517525.1 Limulus polyphemus | reverse complement strand
GGTCAGTATTTGTTTATTCAGAACACATTCTTCAGGTAAAGGAGCAGCTAGGTCAGTATTTGATGAGTCAGAACATGTTCTTCAGGTAAAGGAGGAGCTAGGTCAGTATTTGAATAGTTAGAACATGTTCTTCAGGTAAAGGAGGAGCTAGGTCAGTATTTGATTAGTTGAACATGTTCTTCAGGTAAAGGAGGAGCTAGGTCAGTATTTGATTAGTTGAACATGTTCTTCAGGTAAAGGAACAGCTAGGTCAGTATTTGATTAGTTAGAACATGTTCTTCAGGTAAAGGAGCAGCTATGTCAGTATTTGTTTATTCAGAACACATTCTTCAGGTAAAGGAGCAGCTAGGTCTGTATTTGATGAGTTAGAACATGTTCTTCAGGTAAAGGAGCAGCTAGGTCAGTATTTGATTATTTGGAACACGTTCTTCAGGTATAGGAGAAGCTAGGTCAGTATTTGTTTATTCAGAACATGTTCTTCAGGTAAAGGAGCAGCTAGGTCAATATTTGATTATTTAGAACATGTTCTTCAGGTAAAGGAGCAGCTAGGTCAGTATTTGATTATTCGGAACACGTTCTTCAGGTATAGGAGAAGCTAGGTCAGTATTTGTTTATTC
>NW_013699367.1:0-617 GCF_000517525.1 Limulus polyphemus | reverse complement strand
CATTTGTCTTGAAATATTACAAATTAATAATAATAATACCTGAGAGTCTAGAGATCACACGGGATTTACACACACATAGATACATACGGATATATACAAAATAACCGATTCCATACCACTAACAATTACTTTCCTCTACATCTCCATAATATTTCATCATCCAAGTAGATGGGTGGCTGATTCGTGATTTTGATGGGTCAAATAATCTTTTGTCATCTGATAATATCTAGTACTGTTCTAGTTACATACGACTTGAGTAGTGGAGTTACATTTAACTCTTACAAAAAGAATACTTGTATACACAATATGTAGTTTAATTTTAAAACAATAAAAAACATCATAGGCACACATTCTAAACAACAATGATACTTCATCAACAGAAGATGAGCATCCTATTATGATAGGATCTTCACTGATGCTGTGCTTTCCTACTCAACATTTGTGTTATAAATAAAATAACCTTCTACATGTCTCTAATTTACTGGAAGTACAAAAACAATTGAAACTATTTTTATTAAACAACCATTTCATGGTGATATCCAAACAAAATGACATTCTCAAAATAAAAAAAAACAAAAACTTTTCATTTCATTTAAACAGCTTGTCTGTTGAATAAT
>NW_013699366.1:0-617 GCF_000517525.1 Limulus polyphemus | reverse complement strand
GATAGTGACTGGTAGGTCTTTAATAATACATGGATAGTTACTGTTAGGTATTTTATTATAGATGGATAGAGGCAGGTAGGTCATTTGAATATAGATGGAAAGTGGCTGGTACGTCTTTTATGATAGATGGATAGTAGCTGACAGGTCTTTTAATACAGATGGATAGTGACTTTTAGGTCTTTAATGATAGATGGATAGTTGCTGGTAGGTCTTTTATTATAGATGGAACATGGCTGGTAGGTCTTTTATGTTAGATGGATAGTAGGTGGCAGGTCTTTTAATAAAGATGGATAGTGGCTGGTAGGTCTTTCATTATATATGGATAGTGACCGGTAGGTCTTTTAATATAGATGGATAGTTACTGGTAGGTGTTTTATTGTAGATGGATAGGGGCTGTTAGGTCTTTTACTATAGATTGAGAGTGGCTGGTAGGTCTTCTATTACGGATAGATTTTGGCTGGTATGTCTTTTATTACACATGGATTGTTGCTGGTAGGTCTTTTATTACAGATGGATTGTAGCTGTTAGGTCTTTTACTACAGATCGATAGTGGCTGGTAGGTCTTTTATTATAGATTGAGAGTGTCTGGTAGGTCTTTTATTACAGATGGATTGTAG
>NW_013699365.1:0-617 GCF_000517525.1 Limulus polyphemus | reverse complement strand
CTAGTTTCATAAGTTCATACATCATTCACTATCTTGTAATAAACCAACAACATCACTGGTTCTAGTGTCATAAACTCATACATCATTCACTATCTATAATAAACCAACAACATCAGTGGTTCTAGTGTTATAAGTTCATACATCATTCACTATCTATAATAAACCAACAACATCAGTGGTTATAGTTTGGTAAGTTCTTACATCATTCACTATCTATAATAAACCAACAGCATCAGTGGTTCTAGTTTCATACGTTCATACATCATTCACTATCCATAATAAACCAACAACATCAGTGGTTCTAGTTTCATAATTTCATACATAATTCATTGTCTTGTAATAAACCAACAACATCAGTGGTTCTAGTTTCGTAAGCTCGTACATCATTCACTATCTTGTTTAGCCCAGTCAATCTATTAACGAAACTCAGTGTACTGGACTTATCTATGTAGATATAGTTAGTGTACTGGACTTATCTATATAGATATAGTTAGCTAGTTACTGTACTGGAGTTTTCTATGTAGATATAGCTAGTTATTTAGTGTACTGGACTTATCTATGTAGATATAGCTAGTTAGTTAGTGTACTGGACTTATCTATGTAGATACAATTAGTGT
>NW_013699364.1:0-617 GCF_000517525.1 Limulus polyphemus | reverse complement strand
GGCTAGTGTTACCTGCCCTCTACTGGTTACCTCTCATAGACAGGGTCATAGGGTAGCAAAGACAATTGGTAGTGACTTCAAATAGCCTGAACATCCAGATATTTACTGTAGTAGTCTTTATAGAACTCCAATGCACATACTAAAAATTCAGGAATCGCAATGCAATGGTTTGGGTCATCTGTGGCCAAAAAGGATGGGAAAGTGTGCGTGATGGTCAAAAGTGTACTATGAAATGCCACAACATCACCAGGTGGAACATCTTAAAAATTGCTGTGAACCAGCATTGTGGCAGTTAACATTTTCCCTGGTGGTGAGACCTATTGTCAATGGAAAAGGCTGGTGCAGAATATGACAATGATGCTTATCTCTATGCGTCCTGGGATTCAACTTAAGACTACATCTGTGGATGACACTTTCATCAGACTTTGCATGTCTCTAGATTTTTAAAAGAAGAAAGGGCCTCCTCTGAATGCAAACAACCTTTCAGTTACACATTGGTATAGAAACAGGTTCTTGCATGTATCACCATTTAACTATTTCCAGACTGGAGGAATATCACTGATTTCTCCAGATCTTATCAACACTCCAGGGGAAATACTTATCCAAATTGTATGCAC
>NW_013699363.1:0-617 GCF_000517525.1 Limulus polyphemus | reverse complement strand
TATGTTATTAATCTCAAGTCCAACTAGCACAAAATCAACCAAAGATACATACAGTCTACTGTTTGCAGGTTTATGACCAACACCCAATTCACCGAGTTCAAAGCAAAAGGGCATTTCTTAATTTAATAGGTATTACTTATGATTAATTAGAAATAAATTTGCCACGGCAGTTGCAAGTTCAGAACCCAAACTAATCCCATAAACTTGATCCTAAATATTTCTGCTAAATATGGTGTGACTTTACTAAAACAAAAAACAGGTTTCAAACACACAACGATATCTCAGTACAAAACTTCATAATTGGTATTTAAAACATACTTATTCTTAAGTTCAGCGTACCTATTTACATTCAATACATCTGTGTTTATTGAACTACTAATACGTGAATATTTTTCCAATGTAGGTGGATATCAATATTCAGCACTTTAAGTTCTCGGGCAATAACCAAACATCAACTCACACGTCCAGAGCATTTAGAGAAACGCTAATGCACTTCTGGGAGTTGTAATGACGCATGCTGTAAAGGTGGGTAGATACTTTGAACGCTGGTAAACTTCTTGTTATTAAATAAATCTCAAGGTTATATAGGAGACATTTAAGAACACTGTAAACATAGG
>NW_013699362.1:0-617 GCF_000517525.1 Limulus polyphemus | reverse complement strand
GAAATGATAGAAGGCCAATACGCATCCAAACAAGCTTTTAATGTGGATGTGACAGGCCTATTTTGAAAGGCAATGCCATTAATGACTTCCATCAGGAGAGAACAAATATCATATCTGGGGTTTAAACCCCATATATACCATGACTTGACTTATGTGTTTTCTGGGTGATTTATAGATTTTTTTTTTTTTGTGCATTTTTAGCAGTTGCATAGTTTGGAAGAGCAACAAGACAACTAAATGGGAACAGGTGTAAACCATTATGAACCTGGGGATGTTTAGGATGAATAACTGTTTTTTATTATTGATTTTCTGTTACCACTTGCAGTCATTCTAGATAGTTAAATATTTCCATTGCTAAGGATGGATATTAAAAAGAAATGGCTATTTTCAACCACCCCTCTATGCTCATTACAGGGCTAAGAGATGTATACTTTGGAATTGATGGATATTTTTAACCACCCCTCTTTAGTCATTACAGGGTCAAGAGATGTGTACTTTGGAATTGATGGATATTTTCAACCACCCCTCCATGGTCATTACAGGGTCAAGAGATGTGTACTTTGGAATTGATGGATATTTTTAACCACCCCTCTTTAGTCATTACAGGGTCAAGAGAT
>NW_013699361.1:0-617 GCF_000517525.1 Limulus polyphemus | reverse complement strand
CTATCATACTCTTGATGTAAAACTGAAGTGACAGACTTCGTTTATCTATCATATTGTTGGTGTAAAACTGATGTGACAGACTTCGTTTATCTGCCATATTGTTGCCGTAAAACTGAAGTGACAAACTTCGTTTACCCATCATATTGTTGATGTAAAACTGATGTGACAGACTTCGTTTATCCATCATATTGTTGATGTAAAACTGTGTGACAGACGTCGTTTATCCATCATATTGTTGATGTAAAACTGAAGTGACAGACTTCGTTTATCTATCATACTGTTGATGTAAAACTAAAGTGACAGACTTCGTTTATCCATCATATTGTTGGTGTAAAACTGAAGTGACAGACTTCGTTTATCCATCATATTGTTGGTGTAAAACTGAAGTGACAAACTTCGTTTACTATCATATTGTTGATGTAAAACTGAAGTGACAGACTTCGTTTACCTATCATATTGTTGGTGTAAAACTGAAGTGACAGACTTCGTTTATCTATCATATTGTTTATGTAAAACTGAAGTGACAGAATTCGTTTACCCATCATATTGTTGATGTAAAACTGAAGTGACAGACTTCGTTTATCTATCATATTGTTGCCGTAAAACTGATGTGCAGG
>NW_013699360.1:0-617 GCF_000517525.1 Limulus polyphemus | reverse complement strand
GTTTCTGTTCATTGCTAGGAATCGAACTCAGGATTTTAGCTTTGTAAGTCCGTAAGCTATCCGCTGACTCACCAGATTTCAGTGAAAGTAACTAATTGTGACAAATGTGTAAGTAATGAATAGAATGATTTTAGGAACTTAAAAAAATTGGTAGACACACTAGACATCTGTCTTAACGGAAGAGAAAAACTATTAAGTAGGAAGTAACTGTTTAAAAATTAGTAGCTCTTCCGTTAAGACAGATGTCTAGTGGGTAAAAACTATTAAGTAGGAAGTAACTGTTTTTAAGACAGATGTCTAGTGTGTCTACTAATTTTTGGTCAAATAGTATAACTGCACAAAAAGTTAGTGCGCTGGGCTGCGGATCAAAAGATCCAAAGTGTGAACTACGATATACCGCTGAACTATGGGAGCGTAATAATCAAGGCAGTCAATCCAGCTGTTCATTAAAAGCCTTATTAACGTCGGGTGCTGCTGACCGGTTGCCCCCCCCCCCTCTGGTCAGTGGTTTATTTCTATATTAGGGATGGATGTGCCTGAAACTTGGAGTCTCTGACTTTGTTAGTCAGCATCAAATTGGCCAGTGTTTGCCCCATAAGGTTTTATTGTTCAGATTT
>NW_013699359.1:0-617 GCF_000517525.1 Limulus polyphemus | reverse complement strand
TTATTAGCGTCACGTGACTTCCGCTGTCGTAACAGTATTTGTAAAGAATACCAAAAGCAGAGAAAGAAGAAGTACTCAAATATATAAATAACAAAAAATTATTAAAACAATAATGTATGTAAATATGTCTTCACTGACCTTATATTTCAGTGTATGTCTGCAACTGACTGGTGGGGCAGAGAGAGACAGAGAACGAATAACACAGTTGTAAGGTATTGTATTGTTGGAAGAGTATTGTTTTTTAGTTATTTGGTAAAAATAATATCAAAGTCCAGTACACGTAACTATAACAAATGTAGTCTATTTTTTTCCTTAACGGTTCTACAAGCTGGTACACTGTTGTAATTTGTAGGCTTTGTCATCATCAGGTGCCTTTTAACGTTGCTACAAACTTGAACTCTTATGCGCTGCTGTAAATTGTTAAGGCCTACTTTACAAATGACCTTTACAAAAGGAAAAAAATCAACTTACAACAATAGCTAACACACTGACTAGTTCACTCTATCTTGAAATCACAACCTGTTGTGTAAAAATTCTACAAGTTATCTTCGGGACTATCTTTCAACTTGTTCTTTCATTAACTAACTTAACGGAACATGATATTGTTACGTATTTGC
>NW_013699358.1:0-617 GCF_000517525.1 Limulus polyphemus | reverse complement strand
TTGATCCTTAATATTTTTCCCGAAGTTGTTAACTATAATGTTTTACTTGTAGAAAATATACCAGTAACGTTTTCCTAATGAATTAGAACACTAATTTTAGTCTTCAGATAAATGTGAGGCTGCTTTAGAATTTTCACCCAAAACTATGCCAGATCTATCTGTACATAGCAGTTTTTGATTTTGAAATAATAAAGTGAAGGTAATTAGTCAACAGCACCCAACACCATCTAAACTCTAAACGAACAGTCTTCCAAAATAGTTCCTTTTCATTTTGAAAAAAACAAACAAACTCCGTAACATAAGAATAATTTTTAAAACGCTTAAAAACATATAAAATATATGCAAGACACGTAAATTGTTCAATAATAACTTAAGTCATCGGCATCGTTTCAGTAGGTTCTAAGTTAAATGGACAGAACAACTTGTGATATACACATTATTGAGGCATTCATAATTTACATGGACTTGCATGCGCATTGACAGTTGATACAAGATTTCTTCTGATAAAATCTAAAAGTGACATGAATACGTAATGATTTATAATGTGAAAAGAAGTTCAAAATTAGTGGTAATGATTAAGTTTCTGTATCATGAACCACGATAGTAGTTCATAATAG
>NW_013699357.1:0-617 GCF_000517525.1 Limulus polyphemus | reverse complement strand
ATCTTACTTCAACAATGACTCTGTATTTACGATGTCATTCGTTTTTCGGTCGATTCCGTAAAGAAACAGATCCGATCTACGAAAATAAAAAAGTAAAATTAGAAAATGCCTAACATATTTAAAATTCTCTACAAACTAAAAGTTTAGATACAGGCTGAAGTTGTCACCATAAAAACAAAAATAGTGAACCTTACCAAATTTCTCACGGAGAAAAGCATTTCACTAAAAACAAGTATAACGTATCACTGAACAGAAACCGGAACATAAATAATAGTATGACGTATCACTGAATAGAAACCGGAACATAAATAATGTATGACGTATCACTGAATAGAAACCGGAACAAAAATAATGTATGACGTATCACTGAATAGAAACCGGAACAAAAATAATGTATGACGTATCAATGAATAGAAACCGGAACATAAATAATGTATGACGTATCACTGAATAGAAACCGGAACATAAATAATGAATAACGTATTATTCAAAAGAAACCAGAACAAGAATAATGTACAACGTTTTAGTGAAAAAAAATGTTCCGGTTTCTCTTCGATAATACATTATACATTATTCCTGTTCCGGGGAATAATGTATAATGTATTAGTGAAGAGAAA
>NW_013699356.1:0-617 GCF_000517525.1 Limulus polyphemus | reverse complement strand
GTGTACAACCACCTTTTACATTCTTGTGGTAGAACAACAACAAATAACACTAAATTCAAATTTTTATAGCATATAATGTCTTTTTTTAGCTTGCATGTATTTATTGTACTGATTCTTGTGTAAATATTTATATCAATAATTTGACTAAATAATCTAATTAGCTCCATATGTTATTCCTATAGAATTTTCCTTATGGTAGATTAATAACTATGTACTTTTTCGTGGTATATAATTAACTAGATATTTTCTACGGGTACATTCGAGCTTAATTTCATTTAGATTTGGGGTCGGATGGTCGGGTAATTTCTATTAACCAAAAATGTTTACTTAGATGACTGGCCCTGACAATAAACCTAATGGGCGAGCATATTCGGTGATTAGGATTTTAACCCGCGACCCGCAAGCCAAGTGCTGGTATATTATCAACTAGATATTTTATACTGGTATATTATCAACCAGATGTTTTATACTGGCATATAATCAGTTAGATATTTTATACTGGTATATTATCAACTAGATATTTTATACTGGCATATAATCAGTTAGACATTTTATACTGGTATATTATCAACTAGATATTTTATACTGGTATATTATCAACTAGATGTTTTATACTG
>NW_013699355.1:0-617 GCF_000517525.1 Limulus polyphemus | reverse complement strand
AGCTTTGCGCGAAATTCAAAAACAAACAATAAACTATGTTTTTGGGGGTGAGGGATCCACCCGAATTCCTTTAACACATTGCATTGAAATTGATTTGATTTAGACAATTCTTTACAATAACCTGTGAAGAAAACAGACCAAAGGACCAGCTTGCTTTATATAGATGTATAAATATAGAATATAAGGAGTTTGTTTATCTTAACCTGCGATGCATTAAAGATGAAAACCTATTTTTTGTTGTTTTTTAAGAGGATGGTTAACGTGTAACTTTGAGAATTATGTTTAAAAAATAAAGTTCATCATTTCACATTGTTAATTTGTTGAATAAGTTTTCATTCATATAATAAGTTCTGCCATCTGTACTTAATGTTTTAACCTACTTTGTTGTCGTTAAGACTTTCATGTTTGTAACCTTAACTCCTCTTAAAGCTTTAACACGTCTTTAATGCCATTTTGTCCCTGCCTAGCTCTGCCAGTAGTCGTAGACTTTGATATATTTTGTAGAGCTTCATACAAAAATTAACAGAATGAGAAATAATCGCGACAGCAAAACGAAGCTTGACAAAGGTTATCAACATGTAGGCCTAACTTATGTGAGAGTAAAAGGTAGCAACATT
>NW_013699354.1:0-617 GCF_000517525.1 Limulus polyphemus | reverse complement strand
ATGAAATATTAACTTACATGTTACAACATAGAGTAATGAGTAAACAGTACCTGTATCATCATGTGGCTAAGTGAAGTACCATTATGATGAAATATTAACTTACACGTTACAACATAGAGTAATGAGTAAACAGTATCTGTATCATCATGTGGCTAAGTGAAGTATCATCATTATGATGAAATATTAACTTACACATTACAACATAGAGTAATGAGTAAACAGTATCTGTATCATCATTAGGCTGTGTACATTATTGTTTATCATTGTTATGAAACAGCAATTAAAACATATAGTACCTATCATATTATGTAGCTGTATGCCCAGTACAAACGTCTGTTGCATTAAACGTAAACTGAATCATGACTATTTTCATAGCTTAAAGAACATTAGACTGAATCATGACTATTTTCATAGCTTAAAACATTAGACTGAATCATGACTATTTTCATAGCTTAAAGAACATTAGACTGAATCATGACCATTTTCATAGCTTAAAAAACATTAGACTGAATCATGACCATTTTCATAGCTTAAAACACATTAGACTGAATCATGACTTTTTTCATAGCTTAAAGAACATTAGACTGAATCATTACTATTTTTCATAGCTTAAAAAA
>NW_013699353.1:0-617 GCF_000517525.1 Limulus polyphemus | reverse complement strand
ATTGTAAAGTTCTGATAACCTGTTGAGGAGATATTTAAAATACCATTTTGATCAACAATCCGAGTTATCCCTACATAGAAAGTGCTGCCACCTACCTGATATGCTAATAATCACAGTTCCTATAACTGTAGGACTTCTGATCCCAAAATAATCTCCTACTTAACACTTTGTCAACTGATAATTGTGGATGAAAAACGTTATAATTGTTTACAAGCGAAATAAAAACACATATAATTTCTTTTTTTTTCAGATTTTAGCTTTCTGTGTAAGTTGTATATGAAATAACAGTTAAAATAAATTAGTTAGATATTTGATTGTTGTGTTTGATGAATTTTGTAAGCAATAGATGTTTCGAATACTCTAGCTTACAAGGGTTTAAATGTATGTCGGAAACTTTATAATTGTTGAGTGTTTTAGTTTACAAGAGTTTTAAATGTATGTCGGAAACCTTGTAATTGTTGAGTGTTTTAGTTTACTAGAGTTTTAAATGTATGTCGTAAACCTTGTAATTGTTGAGTGTTTTAGTTTACAAGAGTTTTAAATGTATGTCGGAAACCTTGTAATTGTTGAGTGTTTTAGTTTACAAGAGTTTTAAATGTATGTCGGAAACCTTGAAA
>NW_013699352.1:0-617 GCF_000517525.1 Limulus polyphemus | reverse complement strand
CAACATTTCTAAGACTTCTAGGGTAAACTATGGCTGACCTTGCAACATTTCTAAGATCGTAGGGTAAACTATGACGAACTTTACAACATTTCTAAGACTTCTAGGGTAAACTATGGCTGACCTTGCAACATTTCTAAGACTTCTAGGGTAAACTATGACTAACCTTGCAACATTTCTAAGATCGTAGGGTAAACTATGACGAACTTTACAACATTTCTAAGATCATAGGGTAAACTATGACGAACTTTACAACATTTCTAAGACTTCTAGGGTAAACTATGACTAACCTTGCAACATTTCTAAGACTCTGTGAAGTGTATGAAAGCTGACCTAAGCATTAAAGTACATGATTTACAAGTATTATTATTTGTATACCAAACAGAAGTAGTTGTCATCACCAAGGAGTTTTCCAAAGTAGACAAATAACAACAATTCAAGCACTGGTATTTTCAACCTGGAGAGCAACGTGTGCTGAACAGTTAGGTCCGAGTTCACCAAATAAGGGCAACATCAGATCACCCACCTTGGATCTTCAGAACAACAGCCAGGCAGACTAACTAGGTCACACCCAACCCTCTAGCTTCAGGAAACAGCGCTAGAAACCATTTTTATTAACC
>NW_013699351.1:0-617 GCF_000517525.1 Limulus polyphemus | reverse complement strand
TCTGCCAATAAACTATACTTAGTTAACAATAAACTACTACTGCCAGTGAAACTAGACTTACTTAACAATAAACTACTACTGCCAATAAACTAGACTTCCTTAACAATAAACTACTACCTACTGCCAATGAAACTAGACTTAGTTAACAATAAGCTACTACTGCCAATGAAACTAGACTTAGTTAACAATAAACTACTATTGCCAATAAACTAGACTTAGTTAACAATAAGCAACTACTGCCAATGAAACTAGACTTAGTTAACAATAAACTACTACTGCCAGTGAAACTAGACTTAGTTAACAATAAACTACTACTACTGCCAGTGAAACTAGACTTAGTAAACAATAAGCTACTACTACTGCCAGTGAAACTTGACTTAGTTAACAATAAGCTAGTACTGCCAGTGAAACTAGACTTAGAGTAGTAGTTTATTGTTAATACTGCCAATGAAACTAGACTTAGTTAACAATAAGCTACTACTGCCAATGAAACTAGACTTAGTTAACAATAAACTACTATTGCCAATAAACTAGACTTAGTTAACAATAAGCGACTTAGTTAACAATAAGCTACTACTACTGCCAATAAACTAGTCCTAGTTAACAATAAGCTACTT
>NW_013699350.1:0-617 GCF_000517525.1 Limulus polyphemus | reverse complement strand
ACGACGATATATATATATATATATATATAAGTCAAAATATAACTTTTAACATCCACAAAGGGTCTGTATAGATGCTCAAAAGTTGCTAGCAATCCTGAAATGGGGATCTTTAAAAATAAACATCTTTTATTTCGTCATTCTATTAACACAATATCGCTGGAAGCCCGAAGGCTAGCAGCATATTGTCTGGCTGCTAATTTTTCCTTCTCCTTCTTTCTTCTGTCTTCTTTAGAAAGGTAAATACCAACGGATCCAATACCCAAGAAGAAGAGCAATCCTCCGAAGAGCAGCAGTACTATGCCTGCTATCCAGATGGCTTCGGGCTCGTGAGGAGAGGATCCTATGATAATCAGAATGATGGCGATGCTAAAGACCAATCCGCCAATGGTACAAGACAAGACTCCTAAGTTGAAGTACCGTTTGGGTGTTGGGAGGTGCTCATCTGGGTCGTAATAAAAACCCGCCGACATCATATTGTTGGCAGCAAAGTGTGGCTAATATTTTGTAATGAAAATTTTATATTTTTATGTACTTTTTCGGAGTCGTCATAGCAATTCTGAAGTTTGAAAGTGTCCTTCGGAACTTTAGGTAAGTCAGCAGGCTCTATAAAATAAAAT
>NW_013699349.1:0-617 GCF_000517525.1 Limulus polyphemus | reverse complement strand
CTAACATCCAGTTTTAGAATGAAAAATTGGTACTTTATTCAGAGTATCAAGGAAAGCATGTTTACAGTCATTTTCTAATTCACAAATAAAAATGATGTTTCTATTTTTGCTTTTTAGGTAGCTTAGGAACTGTGGTGTCTGTTCAGTAGTCTAGAAAGTGAGAGAACAGTCATCTATATCTATACATATGTAGTAGTTTTAAGGCTTAAAAGAGGTTGGAGAATCTTGAAACTAGTGTTTCATTGTGACAGTTTCTGAAAATCATCCATAAAAACATGATTTTTACTTGTGAATTTGAAAATGGCTTTCTTTGATAGTCTAATCAAACATTCGTTTTGACGTTGAATGTTACCACAAAACTTACCTTCATTGATTTACATTATAATTTCTTAGTTTCGTTCCTGATTATCTTAAGAAAAAACATAGTTTCTATTCTTGTATCCAGATCTTATAAACTGTTTCATGAAGAAGCTTCAAACATCAAGAGTACAGTGTGTGAAACATGCTTATTCTGGCTCATGAAGAAGCATCAAACATCAGGAGTACAGTGTGTGAAACATGCTTATTCTGGCTCATGAAGAAGCATCAAACATCAAGAGTACAGTGTGTGAAACATG
>NW_013699348.1:1284-1561 GCF_000517525.1 Limulus polyphemus | reverse complement strand
TTTTGTCTTCTTATTGACAGTACACACTATTGTTAAATCTTGAGTCTTCTTATTGACAGTACACAGTATTGTTAAATCTTGTGTTTTTATTGACAGTACACAGTATTGTTAAATCTTGTGTCTTCTTATTGAGAGTACACGGTATTGTTAAATCTTGTGTCTTCTTATTGACAGTACACAGTATCGTTAAATCTTGTGTCTTCTTATTGACAGTACACAGTATCGTTAAATCTTGTGTCTTTTCATAGGAATTAGCAATACTGTGTACTATGTGTGT
>NW_013699348.1:0-340 GCF_000517525.1 Limulus polyphemus | reverse complement strand
TTAAATCTTGTGTCTTCTTATTGAGAGTACACGGTATTGTTAAATCTTGTGTCTTCTTATTGACAGTACACAGTATCGTTAAATCTTGTGTCTTCTTATTGACAGTACACAGTATCTCTTGTGTATTCTTATTGACAGTACACAGTATTTTAAATCTTGTGTCTTCTTATTGACAGTACACAGTATCGTTAAATCTTGTGTCTTTCATAGATAGTACACACAGTATTGCTAATTCGTGTGTCTTCTTATTGATAGTACACAGTACTGTTAAATATTGTGTCTTTTTATTGACAGTACACAGTATCGTTAAATCTTGTGTCTTCTTATTGACAGTACACAG
>NW_013699347.1:0-617 GCF_000517525.1 Limulus polyphemus | reverse complement strand
GTAATGAAAAAACTGACAACAGTGAACTCGACATATAAGAATTTCTTCAATATTTTTTGCCATATCCACAATTCTATACTTCACTGTATTATTAGATAGGAACAGTAAATTCAACTGATTTTTTTGTTTTTTATAAATACAAGATGTAATCATTTTTACTGCAGGAAGTATTAAAGTTTCACCAATAGTATGCGGATAACCTGTCTCAGCTATTAGTTTAGAAATTTCATATGAGGCCATAACAAAGTCTTCATTGGAAGATCTCGTGGAAAAAGTGTTTGAAATTATTTGTTTGTAAAAACTATTTCCTTCTCTTAGTTGTGAAAAAAATCTATTGGTTTACTCAAGTATTCTGGATGTCTGGTATCTACGTGACATTTCAGTTTTGATGGTTTCATTCTCTCATTTGATAATGTTGAACAACAAAGAACACATAGTGGGAAGTCATTATTGCTACCACCACTTATAAAACCATACTTCAAATATTTATCACAATACTGTTGAGTCCAAGAGGTCTTTGATACAAAGCTGCACATCACTTAAACGTTAATAATTAGGCCTATAATTTTCACTAACTTCAGTTTCACTATAACTAGGCTGCATTTGTGCATCACTTG
>NW_013699346.1:0-617 GCF_000517525.1 Limulus polyphemus | reverse complement strand
GAGAAAAATTACAGATGTTTTTTTTATTGTACGAAAAATCTAATTTTTTTCAGTAACGAAGAATATTCAGGTATTCTGTTGTACGTTAAGGAAAAGGTGAAAGATAAAATACCCTAGTCCCCTGTTTAAAGAGGAACTGATCTAAGCTTACGACAGCAAGTTCTAAAAGAAATGTTTATACAGAATGAAGTCTTACAACACAAAATTCAGGCTGTGACAGAAATATATTTAAACATATACAGTTGTTAAGGGGGAAACAACATGTCGAATAGGTATCCAGGAGTCTGAATTCTGAACTTTTCTATCAAAATATAGGAAAAAAAGGCAGGTATTATAGTGAAAACGTTAAGTCTACTCTTGATATCTCAAAAAATGGTGGAGAAAAAACTAGGATAACTCGCTATTCCCTTGGCGGTGTCCCAAAGGACTCTGGCACTTTGAAAAAAGCACACATTTGTCGTGGCCCAACATCATCAGATAAACGTTTGCTGTAAAGACCGAAGAAACATCGACATCTCAAAGTAACGTAAAAAAAATAGTACTTAAGAGTGGGGAATAATAGAAGAGTCGCATAGAGCATAATATACAGTAAGCGTTTACCAGGAAAAGTTTGGCTT
>NW_013699345.1:0-617 GCF_000517525.1 Limulus polyphemus | reverse complement strand
TCCCTTATCAAAAACTGCCAATCACAGCTTCAAGTTTCCATAAGGTAGCCTATCTGATGACGGTTGTTAACCTGTTGAATTAATAATAATAATACTATATAAGTGATTATGGATTCTGAATGTGTTGTTGTACGTATCTCTGAATGGTTGGTTGGTTTAATGTTGCTTGTTCTTGTATATTATAACACTGAAGGTG
Source organism: Limulus polyphemus (assembly GCF_000517525.1). Taxonomy (NCBI): domain Eukaryota; kingdom Metazoa; phylum Arthropoda; class Merostomata; order Xiphosura; family Limulidae; genus Limulus; species Limulus polyphemus. The sequence goes on along the minus strand of NW_013699345.1, from coordinate 421 downwards.
TAAAAACAGTGAAGTAGAAAGAAGCTCTCAGCCGCAGCCAGGCCTTAAAGGTTTGGCAAGGACAAAGTAAGAGGCTAGGTCTTTACTCTAAATTCAAAGTGTGTATATTGAACTTGGCAAGGACGAAGTTAAGGCTAGGACTTTACTCTAACTTCAAAGCGAGTATATTGAACATGGCAAGGACGAAGTAAGGGGACAGGTCTTTACTCTAACTTCAAAGCGAGTATATTGAACATGGCAAGGACGAAGTAAGGGGACAGGTCTTTACTCTAAATTCAAAGCGAGTATATTGAACTTGGCAAGGACGAAGTAAGGGGACAGGTCTTTACTCTAAATTCAAAGCGAGTAAATTGAACATGGCAAGAACGAAGTTAGGGCCTAGGTCTTTACTCTAAATTCAAAGCGAGTATATTGAACATGG
>NW_013699344.1:0-617 GCF_000517525.1 Limulus polyphemus | reverse complement strand
TCAAAACCGTATCTTGAAGTGATGTCATTTAAAGTATTTGTTGTTGTTTTTACCCATAATTGTGAAATAACCATATTTTTAATGTGCTCAATTTAACAAATTACTAAAAAAAAAGATAAAACATATTGTCAAAATTAACAAACCTTAAAAAAAAATATCCGTTAGTGTTAGCAGACTTAGTATTTATAATTGTATATTCATATCTGGCAGCAGTAATGTTTCCTACTAGAAACTACAGCTCACACAGTACTACGTCTTCAGGCACCAGATAACTAACTGTAGGCGAGAAATGTCATCTATTCCCTCGTTAGTCCTGTTACTTCTGCAACCATTCAGAGTAAAAAAAGTAAAATATTTCAGTGCTACTCATAGTGGATCTTCTTGATAATTTTCAGTTTACCAAAAAAAAAATTAAATTCATGAAAACATTCTTCAACAAAAACAATCCTACTTTACAAATTCCTGATTTATCTTCCTTACATTTTTCAAATAAATAAATAAATGACCTTAAATTATGATTACACACCTACTGAAACAGCATAAAATAAACCATCACCTCTTCATGGCGAGTGTGTTACACACATAGAACTTACCAGTTGAGTACACAGTCGAGAGTT
>NW_013699343.1:0-617 GCF_000517525.1 Limulus polyphemus | reverse complement strand
CTAACTAACCTAACCTAACCTAATACTAACCTAACCTAACCTAAACCTAAACCTAACCTAACCTCTAACCTAACCTAACCCAACCTAACCTAACTAACCTAACCTAACCTAACCCAAACCTAACCCAAACCTAACCCAACCCAACCCAACCTTAACCTAAACCTAACCTAAACCTAACCCTAACCTAACCCAACTAACCTTAACCCAACTAACCTTAACCCCACCTTAACCTAACCTTAACCTAACCCTAACCTAACCTAACCTAACCCAACCCAACCCTAACCTAACCTAACCTGACCTAACCTTAACCTAACCTGACCTAACCTTAACCTAACCTAACCTAACCTAACTTGACCTAACCTAAACCTAACCTAACCCTAACCTACCCTTACCTAACCTACCCTGACCTAAACCTAACCTAACCTTCTAACCTAACCTAACCTAAACCTAAACTAAACCTAAACCTAACCTAACCTTAACCTAACCTAAACCTAACCCTTACCTAACCTGACCTAAACCTAACCCTAACCTAACCTAACCTAACCTTTAACCTAACCTAAACCAACCCAACTAACCTAACCTAAACCCAACCCAACCCAACCCACCTAACCTAAACC
>NW_013699342.1:0-617 GCF_000517525.1 Limulus polyphemus | reverse complement strand
ATAACAGTGACCAAGATGTAGAACGATCAGTATATCACACAGGACAATACTGTGTAGCCAGGATAATCTCAACCAGTGACCAAGATGTAGAAGGATCAGTATATCACACATGACAAGACTGTGTAGCCAGAAGAATCTCAGCCAGTGACCAAGATGTAGAAGGATCAGTATATCACACAGGACAATACTGTGTAGCCAGGATAATCTCAACCAGTGACCAAGATGTAACCTCTATCAGTAGCACACAGAACACTCATGTGAAACACTGTAACTTATATCAGTTGCTTACAAAGTGTACCTTCTCTAGTTCCTGTAATTCAACTGTTTCCCAAAAAAATGAATTAGAATTAACAAAATGTACCTTCTCTAGTTCCTGTAATTCAACTGTTTAACAAAAAAAAATGAATTAGAATTAACAAAATGTACCTTCTCTGGTTCCTGTAATTTAATTGTTTAACAAAAAAAAGGAATTACAATGAACAAAATGTACCTTCTCTAGTTCCTGTAATTTAACTGTTTAACAAAAAAAAAAAAAAGGAATTAGAATGAAAAAAAATGTACCTTCTCTAGTTTCTGTAATTCAACTGTTTAACAAAAAAAAAAAAGGAATTAGAATG
>NW_013699341.1:0-617 GCF_000517525.1 Limulus polyphemus | reverse complement strand
GAAAGAATTCAACATGTAAGAATTCAATGAAATATTTGTTATATATATTTGTTTGTAGTACTGCTGGTATGCATGGCTTGGAACTTACAACACTAGGATAAATAAGGATCATGAGGTAACAGATGAACAGCATATTAAAGACTTTATGATACAGAAATATGAACGTAAAAGGTGGTATGTTGATATGGAAACAGGATATAAACAAATGCATCAAGAACAGCAACAAGGTTCAAACACACAGATACAGAAGCCAGAAAAGCAAGGTATCCGTGCCCTAGTTTCACAGATTAGCATACCAGAAACAAAACCCCTGTCCACCTTGTTGGGAGAAACTGCTGCCCCTCTAGTCATTCAGAATAATAAGGTAAGAATAGTTTTATAACATGTATGAAATTTGGGTTAAAAATATATATATATATATTATTTTTTTTTCTTACAGTGAGGTATTCTTGTGTTATAAAGAGCACATAATGTAATTGTTATTGTGGGTATCTTGAGTTTAATATATTTTTACACTAGAATTTAATGAAGACCAACTATTTAAATATACATTTGTCATGAGCAAAACTTTTAGCACTTTTCTTAATAATAATGTTGTTTTGATAGTTTCAAATTTC
>NW_013699340.1:0-617 GCF_000517525.1 Limulus polyphemus | reverse complement strand
AGACACACAAATAACTAGATACAGTTTGAAACAAGCAAACACTTCTTATAAATTATTTAACTAGTAAAAATCAAAACCATACTGTGCAGAAGTTACTTACCATATTATCGAACTTTCATTGAAACGTTTACATCCAGAGTATTCAGTTCTCTTGCAATATAAATAGTAAAAAAAAAGTTTAAATATCCGATACCCCAATGAGTTATCGGTAAATTTACGCCCTAACAACGCTAAAATTCGGGGTTCAGTTCCCCGCAGTGAACAGAGCGCAAATAGCCCATTGTGTAGTTTTGCACTAAGAAGACAACATCAACCAAATATGCGCCATTAGCATGTCTAACTGTGAAGCTGAGGTACCGTGGTTCGTGCCCCGTTACCGCCAAAGAAAGAAAAAGAAAGAACGTTCTGCACATTGCGGTTGTGGGTGCGTTGTAAGAATGACGGTCAAATCCCACTATTCGATTAGATTAGCCGACTACTTAGCAGTGGGTGGTGTTGATTAGCTGCCTTCCCTCAAGTCTATCACTTCAACGGGTGGTGTTGATTAGCTGCCTTCCCTTTAGTCTATCACTTCAACCGGTGTGTTGATTAGCTGCCTTCCTTAGTCTATCACTTTA
>NW_013699339.1:0-617 GCF_000517525.1 Limulus polyphemus | reverse complement strand
CTCAGCACGACAAACCGATATTCAGTTTCAACGTCTTGTAGTCCAACTCAAACAGTTTTTGTTGACATGTCAGTAGACTTCTACATGTACACTATTAGTGACTCTCAGCACGACAAACCGATATTCAGTTTCAACATGTCCACAGTTACAGTGGAGATGGCGTCCGTTATCTTAGTATTTAGATTCTTGATGTTTGCTATATAGTTGTGCGATACACGATATCCTTAACATACCCCATACTTCTTTCCTGTAATTACGCTGCACTACAGTCACTGACTCGGTCTGCAAACTAAACGACGCACTGAGCCGTTTATTGTACGATATTCTTAATTCGGGTAACATTACTCACTGGAGTGAACAGCAACAAAAAACATTTACGTTAATTGGGGTAACATTACTCACTGGAGTGAAAAACAACAAAAATATTTACGTTAATTGGGATAACATTACTCACTGGAGTGAAAAACAATTACATTAGTTGGGGTAACATTACTCACTGGAGTGAACAGCAACAAAAAACATTTACGTTAATTGGGGTAACATTACTCACTGGAGTGAACAGCAACAACAACAAAAAACATTTACATTAATTGGGATAACATTACTCACTGGAGTGA
>NW_013699338.1:0-617 GCF_000517525.1 Limulus polyphemus | reverse complement strand
GTATTGGATATAATCAGTACCAGACTCTTCATCCCTTTTCGTTCTATTTTTATAATAGGTATTCAGATTGTTCTTTCGGTTCCTTGGTCAGAGTTGTTATGGCTGACCCCTATAGATTAGCAATAAAATGTCCGGCTTATTTCTATTGTTTAATCAACACACTTGTACAGAATTTCAACTTGGATATTTCTCAATCAGACACTACTGTTTTATATTTTATAATGACTACAAATCTGGTGAATAATTGTAGATCCTGAGGTCATGTTATTTTGCAGTCCTGTCCGGAAGGTGTTGTTAGATTAAAATCAACGACAGTTCTTGAAGCTAACAGCAAGTTTTTGTGTATCACGTGAAATATACTTTATTATTTCTATATCGTTACTTTCATTAACAGTATTCTAGTCTTGTTATTTTCGTTATTATACTTTCAATATATGATTGTTTTGCATTGTTAGTTTATAGTAAGGATTGGAAATAGCTAAATATCTGAAACTAGCCAAACATCGTAAGATATTATTGGGATTGACGTCGGAAATATCGCTAACAGCGAGGGTACCCTACTGATAATGTGGTTACAGACATAAAATTCGTTCTAAACTTTATAAGTAAGAAGATAA
>NW_013699337.1:0-617 GCF_000517525.1 Limulus polyphemus | reverse complement strand
AAACAAAAAATAATTTTTGGTAGGTTTTTCCTTTATTCTTCTGATTTGTTTGTTGTTATTTTTTTTATTAAACATAAAGCTCCAGAATGGGCTATTTGTGCTGTGCCCACCACTGTTTCGAAACGCTGAACCACTGGGGTAAGATGGGGGCTGTTAGTCTGAAACTAATAGCACATATTTTTTAAATTATAATTTACAAATGACTTAAAGTATGTTATTGTGTTTTGTTAAAAACACTTCCGTTAAAACATCTTTTAACAATACAGATAACTTGAAATAGACCTGATCATGTTTTAAACTCTCCGCTGATTGATTGAGTTGAAGAAAATTTGACTATTCCATTGATTGACTATCCCTTTACACAACAATATATGACTGTTCCGTTGGTTGGTTGGGATGAAGCTATCCCATTACACAACAACATGTGACTGTTCCTTTGTTTGGTTGGGATGAAGCTATCCCATTACACAACAACATGTGACTGTTCCTTTATTTAGTTGGGATGAAGCTATCCCATTACACAGCAACATGTGACTGTTCCTTTGTTTAGTTGGGATGAAGCTATCCCATTACACAACAACATGTGACTGTTCCTTTATTTAGTTGGGATGAAGCTA
>NW_013699336.1:0-617 GCF_000517525.1 Limulus polyphemus | reverse complement strand
AAAGGTGACTATACTAAACCGGAACTGAAGTTAGGAAATACAACCAGTATATAATTAAAGGTGACTATACTAAAACCGGAACTGAAGTTAGGAAATACAACCAGTATATAATTAAAGGTGACTATACTAAAACCGGAACTGAAGTTAGAAAATACAACCAGTATATAATTAAAGGTGACTATACTAAAACCGGAACTGAAGTTAATAATGATAACTTGACAAGAAAACGGACGGTTTGTTTGTTGTTAAGCAAAAAGCTACATAAGGGGCTATCTGTGCTCTGCCCGCCACTTGTATCGAAACCCGAAGTAAGCAGTATATATATAACTGTTAACTTTTCTAAACTCGTAAATAATTAGAATCGATTTTTTAAACCGGGAAGCAGTTTAATATACGATTTTTAAAAAACCAGAGTGCAATAAGAGACATCTTTCCTGAAATCAGTGTGTAGTAATAAAATATACGATTTTTAAAAAACCAGAGTGCAATAAGAGATATCTTTCCTGAAATCAGTGTGTAGTAATAAAATATACGATTTTTAAAAAACCAGAGTGCAATAAGAGATATCTTTCCTGAAATCAGTGTGTAGTAATAAAATATACGATTTTTAAAAAACC
>NW_013699335.1:0-617 GCF_000517525.1 Limulus polyphemus | reverse complement strand
TATATAGTTAGTGCACCCAGTTCTGATGGGGTTCAAGACCCCCATTACTTTATTATAGTTAAAGAGACTATAGGCAATTGAATGTCGATATGATTCCTGTAATAAGATTAGATGCATAGTTGTTAGGAAATTTGTAACTGAAGGTTACTTATTTAACTGAGACTTTATACCACAAGATGGAGAAAGATAGGATTTGTGTTCCATTCACTCTTTTAACCCACTTGAAAAAAAATATATATATTCAGTCTAGTAGTGGTGAGTCTATAAACTAATTTATTACACATGATCTTAAATATGTTTCATAGTTGTTTACATAAAGTCAAAACTTAGTTGAAAATCTTTCTAGTGTCCCATGGTGCTGTCATGCTATTCAGCATGATAACAAACCATGGAACCTAAAACTTCCATTACACAGCTTCATATCATCAAATTCTTTCAGTCTTTAGAAAACAATGCTTCAATTGTAGGGAATGGTTTGAAGATTGCACTTTGTAGAACATAAATGTAAACTATTTAAACTTTGTAAATCATCAGTTTAAAAGTATTTAGAAATTTGATTTTATTTTGTCCCATTTGAACGAGTAACGCATGATCCAACCAGTACAGTTGTCCATGAT
>NW_013699334.1:0-617 GCF_000517525.1 Limulus polyphemus | reverse complement strand
TCTTATGGCAGATGCGTAAAATCACTTTCTGTCAAATTTATATAAAACAAATCCGTAATAAATACACTCCTGTCAATTACAACTATGCAGAACAAAATCAGTTTGAGTGCAACGCCCTCTTATGGCAGAAGCACAAAATCACAGAGATATTACTTAAAATAAGCTACACTCATTTTTTGTCCATAAAAAAATCAACCTGTATAGTTTGTTTGTTTTTGTGCAAAGCTACATAATAAACTACCTTCCCACTACGGAGAATCGAACCCCAAATTTTAGCGTTGTAAGTCCATAAACTTACCGATGATTCCTTTCATAATCACGACTCGAACCTGGACAGTCCGAGAAACACAACTAACTGCTAGGATTATAGACACAACGGAAGAGGAAACCAGTCAAGCAATAAAACTAAAATCTGTAGACGTCAGATGGGCGTCTTCATCAGTGACGCAAAGAATATCTACCAGCATGAACGTATGATAGTTAGTGTCGCAAGTTGAATTAATGTCTTGTGTAAAGAAGAGTTAGGACTAATTTTAATACACAAGTAAAAATAAAATGAATTATCGCAGACACGCGACCTCGTGCGTCTTTTGACGGAAACAGTTTTTCTTTTCACT
>NW_013699333.1:0-617 GCF_000517525.1 Limulus polyphemus | reverse complement strand
GTATTTTACATACATTTACAGAATCATAACATTTAGTTCAGATCTATGTGAACACCATATATTAAAAATACATTATTTCCTGTTCTGGAGAAGCTTGTGTTGTGTAGTAAGTTTTGCATTTTATTTTTTTCTCTTATATGACTGATGTAAATTATTTTATAATGCTAGGTTAATTTGTTGCAGTTATACAAATGTGTTTAAAATAAATTCACCTCATGTCCATCCATATTAGTAACAAGACAGAGACAAGTAATTACAACCATAAAACTCAATATTTGGTGATTATACAAATTATTGAAAAAAAGTGAAGATCAAATGAAGAGAACCAATAAAATTACTAAACATGCTTCTGAATTCATACTAGAGACCTCGATTCTGAGTGATCTTTTACTTCTATATATTCAACCAATTGTACCAACTGTTAATTAGAGAGGTTTCTTGTACCAGCTGCTGTTTACACAACCTATAAGTATGTTTTGTCCCAAATTTTGTTTACAGAATCTAAGTGCGTTCTTTCCCAACTGTTGTTTCCATCCTGTAAACGTTTACTCTACCAACTGCTGTCTAAAGAATTTTCAGGAGGTTTCTTGTACCAACTGCTGTTTACAGAGCCTACC
>NW_013699332.1:0-617 GCF_000517525.1 Limulus polyphemus | reverse complement strand
AGCTTTGCGCGAAATTCAAAAACAAACGATACCGCTTTCCCACCGAGGGACAGGCGATATAAGATATTTTTTTCTCTATCTCTTTCGTGAATTTACATATTTATAAACATGTATTCAAAAGGCGTGTAATATATTGTATATCCATTTAATATCAAAAGACACAAACTTCTCAATAATATCCCGTACATAATATATGTTCTCATGCAGCCTTCTTATCGCTCTTTTAGTCTCTGTTACTACATATAGACCCCTTACTGAATTAACTATTATTACAATATTGTTTGTTGTATAAAAATATAAATTTCCTGTCCCCGGATTTGTAAAGTCGCAAACATTGTAAATTTCTATTTAAAAAAAAATTGAAGAAGGTCTAAACATTAGAGCCCTCTACTAGACGAGAGTGGATTTAATATGTGCAAATTGATTAGATTAGGCGACAGAAAGTGCACACTGTCGAAAGAGACCGCCATCTAGTTGGACGGCTGCTCCGAGCGGCACCGCTGCACGAGAACAAAGTCTCTGCTGCCTCAAGTGTGTGTGTGTGTGGGCGTGTTTACTCCGTGGCAGGATAAGTAAGTAAATACATGCTGTGGTGGTGTTAGTTCAATATTATCAAG
>NW_013699331.1:0-618 GCF_000517525.1 Limulus polyphemus | reverse complement strand
GATACTTTCATTCAAATGCATGCACAATATATTAACTTTATTCTATCTTGAAAGAAACTAACGCCATTATATTTAATTTAAAATCCATTTTACACCTCCTTGCTAATCTTAACGTTGAATTGTTGTTTTTCTACATTTCAGCTCTACCCTCAGAGGCTCCCAAGATAACGGGCAAAAACGGAAAATACAGGATCGGAGATACCGTCTCTGTGAACTGTACATCCGCCAAATCGAAACCGGCAGCGACATTACGGTGGTACATCAATGAAGTACCGGTACGTTTCACATTGTTACTTCTTACCGAGTGTGTCCTTATCGGGTGTGTGTGAATGTTTCGAAGAATCGGGACAAGAAGACAACTAAAGATTGAACTAAAGATGTTAAATCTTACAACGTGATCGGGAGGTAAATTCTGTTAAATCTTACAACGTGATCGGGAGGTAAATTCTGTTAAATCTTACAACGTGATCGGGAGGTAAATTCTGTTAAATCTTACAACGTGATGGGAGGTAAATTCTGTTAAATCTTACAACGTGATCGGGAGGTAAATTCTGTTAAATCTTACAACGTGATCGGGAGGTAAATTCTATTAAATCTTACAACGTGATCGGGAGGTAA
>NW_013699330.1:0-618 GCF_000517525.1 Limulus polyphemus | reverse complement strand
AGGGACCAGCAAATCCATGCTTGCAGACAGATGATGCACTCCGGAGTGTGACAGATGGAAGAGTGTCAGAAATAAAAGAAGAGACAGAAAGGCAACACCAAAAAAACCAGTGCAACAGTGGAAACCACGTGTGAGCCAGCAAATATGTAGCCATCAGCAGAACACTACACATAGTGGTCTGAAGTATGATAAGGACACAGAGTAGACAAATAGGAGGATATATATATACATGTATCAACTGAGAGCATCGATTGCTCCTGCCAAAGGATGAGAAACAGGAGACCAAAATCTAGAAAATGGTGTATTGAGAAGAGTGACAAAAGCACTCCATAGTGCACACAAAACCCGAAAATCAGGTAGATCTGAAGACCAGACCCCAATGAGAATCTTGTTGGGATGAGATAACCAATTTACAACAAGATTTAGGGCACCTAGATTATGACATGCCAATGAAGTAATGGGACAGCAGTGGGTCCAACACATAAGATTCAATGTTTGCAAACAGAGGTCTGCCCACTAAATGCCTTTTGCCCGGTGTTGTAAGAGACGTCTATAGAAACTTCAGAGTGAACCAATGCCAATTTGCTCCTAAGAGCCCACAGTACATGGGGATCAAGG
>NW_013699329.1:0-618 GCF_000517525.1 Limulus polyphemus | reverse complement strand
AAAACAAAAACAAACAGTCATTAAATTAAAGCATTTTCAGGTAATAACCCAATGTGGTGGCCTTTCCAACTTTCTAGATGACATAAGTTAAAAGGTGATGTTCGATGTAGGTAACTGAGATAATATATAACCTCTAATCTTCAGATGAACCCAACTTTCTAAATGACATAACTTATAAGGTGATGTTTGATGTGGGTAATTGAGATAATATATAACCCACAATCTTCAAATGGACCCAATTTTCTGAAGTTTATGTTTCAAGTTGGCTTTCCAAATAGTTGGTAGTAACAAGCTATTTTATAAGTCATCAAAGTGATCCACATCTTTACGATCAAAACTGACTGATTCTTCCAATCACTACTGCTTTACAGCGTCATGGACTGCCCAGTGATAAATCAAGAATTAAAATCAAGTTGGAACAGGCCTCGTGTAAAATGCTTATTAAAAACTAATAGGACATTGTTTAAATTATTTTAAAAACCTTATAAAAGGCACTAGGCCTTAACTAAAAAGTTTCTACTTGCTTTTAATATCTGCATGAATTCAGTCTCAGTCTCATCCTAACCTCGATAGAAGGCAGTCCAACAGGAGGGTAAATCAAGTGTCTTGTGCTGTTGG
>NW_013699328.1:0-618 GCF_000517525.1 Limulus polyphemus | reverse complement strand
AGATTTATTCATGAGGCATTGTTGAATAAATCTAAAGTCTATATATTATAAAGATAAGAGATGAGGCATTGTTATATATTATAAAGATAAGAGAGACTTTAGATTTATCCAACAATGCCTCGTCTCTTATCTTTATAATATATCGACTTCAGATTTATTCAACAATGCCTCATCTCTTATCTTTATACAAACTTTTACTGGTTGTGTTTTTGTTCTTCTGTAACAGTGACAGTAAGTTAAAAAAACAAAAACTTCCAGCCAAACCTTTACTGGTTGTGTTTCTGTTCTACTATAACAGTGGCAGAAAGTTAAAAAAAACAAAAACTTCCAGCCAAACTTTTACTGGTTGTGTTTCTGTTCTTCTGTAACAGTGACAGAGAGTCGAAAACAAACTGAGAACCAAGCTATTACTGGTTGTGTTTCTGTTCTACTATAACAGTGGCAGAAAGTCGTAAACAAACTAAGAACCAAACTTTGACTGGTCGTGTTTCTGTTCTACTATAACAGTGGCAGAAAGCTGTAAACAAACTAAGAACCAAACTTTGACTGGTTGTGTTTCTGTTCTACTATAACAGTGGCAGAAAGCTGTAAACAAACTAAGAACCAAACTTTGACTGG
>NW_013699327.1:0-618 GCF_000517525.1 Limulus polyphemus | reverse complement strand
TTTTCGGGCGAGAACTGAACACTCAGATGAGTTTGCTTCCGTTTTTGGTGGGAGATTAGTGTATAGTTATGTCTGCCTTTGCTTTCGTTTATATAAGTATCGACAAAACTTAATATTTTATATAGAATAAAGGCAGAAAGACGAAAGTAATAATACACAATAATTAATAGTATTTTTGTTGTGTTTCACTTGTTTGTACAAACATCATGTGGAAAGTCTGTGAAAGAGGCGTGTTTATAACATCCACCCGGTATTAGCTGAAAGTCTGTGAAAGAGGCGTGTTTATAACATCCATCCGGTATAAGCTGAAAGTCTGTGAAAGAGGCGTGTTTATAACATACATCCGGTATTAGCTGAAAGTCTGTAAAAGAGGCGTGTTTATAACATCCATCCGGTATTAGCTGAAAGTCTGTAAAAGAGGCATATCTCGGTTTATAACATCCACCCGGTATTAGCTGAAAGTCTGTAAAAGAGGCATATCTCGGTTTATAACATCCACCCGGTATTAGCTGAAAGTCTGTAAAAGAGGCGTGTTTATAACATCCATCCGGTATTAGCTGAAAGTCTGTAAAAGAGGCGTGTTTATAACATCCATCCGGTATTAGCTGAAAGTCTGTG
>NW_013699326.1:0-618 GCF_000517525.1 Limulus polyphemus | reverse complement strand
CATACACTGGTTGACGAGGACTTTAAGGTGTATAGATACACACTGGTTGACGAGGACTTTAAGGTGTATAGACATACACTGGTTGACAAGGACTTTAAGGTGTATAGACATACACTGGTTGACGAGGACTTTAAAGTATATAGACATACACTGGTTGACAAGGGCTTTAAAGTACATAGACATACACTGGTTGACAAGGACTTTAAAGTACATAGACATACACTGGTTGACGAGGACTTTAAGGTGTATAGATACACACTGGTTGACGAGGACTTTAAGGTGTATAGACATACACTGGTTGTCGAGGACTTTAAGGTGTATAGATACACACTGGTTGACGAGGACTTTAAGGTGTATAGACATACACTGGTTGACGATGACTTTAATGTGTATAGATACACACTGGTTGACAAGGACTTTAAAGTATATAGACATACACTGGTTGACGAGGACTTTAAGATGTATAGATACACACTGGTTGACAAGGACTTTAAGGTATATAGACATACACTGGTTGACGAGGACTTTAAGGTGTATAGATACACACTGGTTGACAAGGACTTTAAGGTATATAGACATACACACTGGTTGACAGAGATGTTAAAGTGTAAAGATAGG
>NW_013699325.1:0-618 GCF_000517525.1 Limulus polyphemus | reverse complement strand
TAAATAAGTTTTTTAACACCTGTTGAGGGTAAGCAACATGTAGTGTACATTATAAATAATAGGTTTTAATACTTGCTGAGGGTAAGCAACATGTAGTGTACATTATGAATAATAGTTTCTAACACCTGTTGAGGGTAAGCAACATGTACTGTACATTGTAAATAAGTTTTTTAACACTTGTTAATGGTAAGCAACATGTAGTGTACATTATAAATAATAGTTTTTAACACTTGCTGAAGGTAAGCAACATGTAGTGTACATTGTAAATAATAGTTTTTAACACTTGCTGATTAATGTACACTACATGTTGCTTACCATAAATAGTTTTTTAACACTTGCTGAAGGTAAGCAACATGTAGTGTACATAGTAAATAATAGTTTTTAACACTTGCTGAAGGTAAGCAACATGTAGTGTACATTATAAATAATATGTTTTAATACTTGCTGAGGGGAAGCAACATGTGTACATAGTAAATAATATTTTTTTAACACTTGCTGATGGTAAGCAACATGTAGTGTACATTATAAATAATAGGTTTTAATACTTGCTGAGGGTAAGCAACATGTAGTGTACATTATAAATAATAGTTTCTAACACTTGTTGATGGTAAGCAACAT
>NW_013699324.1:0-618 GCF_000517525.1 Limulus polyphemus | reverse complement strand
CGACCACAGTGACGTAACTGGTCGATAGCAATCACTTTCGACCACAGGGACCTAACCGGTCGATAGCAATAACTTTCGACCACAGGAACGTAACCGGTCGATAGCAACCACTTTCGACCACAGGGACGTAACCAGTCGATAGCAACCACTTTCGACCACAGGGACGTAACCGGTCGATAGCAACCACTTTGGACCACAGGGATGTAACCAGTCGATAGCAACAACTTTCGACCACAGGAACGTAACCGGGACGATAGAAACCACTTTCGACCACAGTGACGTAACCGGTCGATAGCAATAACTTTCGACCACAGGGACGTAAATAGCTACAGATGTGTGCTCGATGATATCTTTTAAGTTTTTCGGAGTTTTCGCGTCAGATTTTCAACAAGACGTTAATGTGTAATACGGTGTACCAGTAAATATACACATTGCTTGATAAAAGGTTTTGACAGTTCACAGATAGATGAGTCACCTTGTTGACAAATCTGTTTACTCTACTTACAAAAACTTGTACTGTACGTCGAGAATCAAATCTGTTTACTCTAGTAACAAAAACTTGTACTGTACGTCGAGAATTAAATCTGTTTACTCTACTAAAAAAACTTGTACTTTACG
>NW_013699323.1:0-618 GCF_000517525.1 Limulus polyphemus | reverse complement strand
ATTAAGGAAAATAGCCTTGAAACAAAAGTAAAAGTTGTTTTGGATACATATGTGTACGTATATTTGTTATAGGATATTTTAGTTTTAATAAGGACGGAGGCATTAATTCATTAGGACGACTAGTCACATGACCAAAATACTAGTTCATGCAGACTAAACAAGAGTATTCACATCTCACAGGACCAAGACATATCTTAAGACTGACTTAATAGCAGTAGGTACAATGAAGATTTACCTCACAAAGTATGATAATTATTTGTAATTAATATAATACAGCTGAATTTAACTGTACAATTGTAACTTTAAATAGCCATTAGATTAAGGTGAGAAAACTCTAAATGTTTTTAGATTTAGCGAAGAAATAACGATTACTCCTATAATCCCAAAGATATACAGAGTTTAGAGAAGCTACATTTTAATTCCAAAGGTATATAGAGTTCACAAAAGATTTTCTTTAATTTCAAAGATATACAGAATTTAGAGAAGCTTAAAGAAATTGTCATTTAAAATAAGAACAACACAAGATATGGAGAGTTTAGAAAAAAACTTCCTTTAATCCCAAAGACATACAGAATATAGAGAAGTAAATACATTAGCCACATGCAAGTAACTAGCTTC
>NW_013699322.1:1185-1599 GCF_000517525.1 Limulus polyphemus | reverse complement strand
AAGAAGAAACAAGATTTAACGATACTGTGTACTGTCAATAAGAAGACACAAGATTTAACGATACTGTGTACTGTCAATAAGAAGACACAAGATTTAACGATACTGTGTACTGTTAATAAGAAGACACAAGATTTAATGATACTGTGTACTGTCAATAAGAACACACAAGATTTAACGATACACAGTATTCGACGATAATGTGTACTGTCAGTAAGAAAACACAAGATTTAACAATAATGTGTCCTGTCAATAAGAAGAAACAAGATTTAACGATACTGTGTACTGTCAATAAGAAGACACAAGATTTAACGATATTGTGTACTGTCAATAAGAAGACACAATATTCAACGATAATGTGTACTGTCAATAAGAAGACACAAGAATTAACTATACTGTGTACTGTTAATAAGAAGA
>NW_013699322.1:0-204 GCF_000517525.1 Limulus polyphemus | reverse complement strand
CAAGATTTAACGATAATGTGTACTGTCAATAAGAAGACACAAGATTTAACTATACTGTGTACTGTCAATAAGAAGACACAATATTTAACAATACTGTGTACTCAACAATAATGTGTCCTGTCAATAAGAAGACACAAGATTTAACTATACTGTGTACTGTCAATAAGAAGACACAAGATTTAACAATACTAGGTGTACTATCTA
>NW_013699321.1:0-618 GCF_000517525.1 Limulus polyphemus | reverse complement strand
GTCATCTCTTATCTTCTCAGGAGCACAATACAGAACTTGTATATTTTCTCAGAAGTATAATGAAGACTATTTCCTCACTGTTTTTACTTGAATATATCCAATATATTTCATAACATTTGTTTGACTTTCAGTTATATTTATAAGATATAAGCACATTTTTGGTGGTCACAAATATTTTGGCTTTTCTTTGTTTAATTATAAAGGTACATGATACATAATATGATTGCTGTATTTAACCATATTTGGTCTAAACATGCTTTCTACAGTAATGTATTCCATTATATTTTTAACCTTGCATGATTAATTGTTCATATTTATTAGAAATATGGTTTGTATTTAAGATCATTCTATTTTTTTTTGTATGAATATATATATATATTTTCTAAACACTTAGGATCTCAGTCTGTTTTATCTTATGCAACTGTGTACGGTTCAATTGTTGGATGGGATCTTCGTTTTCCTGGCACAGCGTGGAGGATAGAAAATGACCTTCGACTTGGTAAGATTATTCCCTTAAGAAGTTTTAATTGTAGAATATGTGTTAAGAATTGTAAAAGTTATTGTAAATTGAAATTATAACATTCACAATTGTATCATTTTCTTTACTGTAATCGTTTT
>NW_013699320.1:0-618 GCF_000517525.1 Limulus polyphemus | reverse complement strand
TATACATATACTTGTCACAAGACATTAACTAGTATAGTTGTAGTATAATGTTTAACACGACATTAATCTAACAATATATATACATATACTTGTCACAAGACATTAACTAGTATAGTTGTAGTATAATGTTTAACACTACATTAATCTAACAATATATATATACATATACTTGTCACAAGACATTAACTAGTATAGTTGTAGTATAATGTTTAACATTTTATTATATTCTATCTATAAAAACACGGTGGATGCTGTCGTAAAACATTTCGGTGAACTAATATTTATTTGATGCTGATTGAGGAACCTACTTAAATAATTAAAGAACACAATAACACCAGAAAAGTTCTGATTTTAATAGGCCCGGCATTGGCCAGGTGGTTAGGGCGCTCGCCTCGCAATCTGAGGGTCGCCCTTTCAGCCGTGGGGGCGTTACAATGTGACCTGTCGAACCTACTATTCTTTGGTAAAAGAGTAGATGATGAACTGCAAAGAATTTCTAAAATCTCCATTAAAGAAAAAGAAATAAATAAATACCCGGAAGAACTTATTACAAATAATCAACACGTACAAAGAAAATCGTCAAGTTTGTCTATGTTGAATTTTGTGCAAAGCTACACG
>NW_013699319.1:0-618 GCF_000517525.1 Limulus polyphemus | reverse complement strand
ACAAGTTGACATGGTCAGCACGGTTCCAAGACGTTAGAAACAAGTTAACATGGGTCAGCGCGGTTCCAAGACGTTAGAAACAAGTTAACATGGATAGGCGCGGTTCCAAGACGTTAGAAACAAGTTAACATGGATCAGCGCAGGTTCCAAGATATTAGAAACAAGTTAACATGGGTCAGCGTGTTACCAAGACTTTAGAAACAAGTTAACATGGATAGGCACGGTTCCAAGATGTTAGAAACAAGTTAACATGGGTCAGCGTGTTATCAAGACGTTAGAAACAAGTTAACATGGATCAGCGCGGTTCCAAGATATTAGAAACAAGTTGACATGGTCAGCGCGGTTCCAAGATATTAGAAACAAGTTGACATGGTCAGTGCGGTTCCAAGATATTAGAAACAAGTTGACATAGTCAGCACGGTTCCAGTATGTTAGAAACAAGTTGACATGGTCAGCACGGTTCCAGTATGTTAGAAACAAGTTGACATGGGTCAGCACGGTTCCAGTATGTTAGAAACAAGTTGACATGGTCAGCACGGTTCCAGTATGTTAGAAACAAGTTGACATGGTCAGCACGGTTCCAGTATGTTAGAAACAAGTTGACATGGTCAGCACGGT
>NW_013699318.1:0-618 GCF_000517525.1 Limulus polyphemus | reverse complement strand
ACATAATGGTGAGTAAAAACTGTTTATAGAAATATATATACACATTATGGTGAGTAAAAACTGTTTATAGAAATATATATGCACACATAATGGTGAGTAAAAACTGTTTATAAAAATATAAATGGAAATTAGATTTACAAGATAAAACAGTTATATACATATATATATATATATTAAAAATTGCATGCAACTAAATCTAAAAATATAAATGAAAATTAAATTCATAAGGTAAAACACTTATATCATCAGCATATTGAGAAATATTAATATGACCATTATTACTTACTGAACATGGATTATCGTTTGTATAAATACTAAATAAAAAATAAAAAAAGACTTAGTATTGTGCCCTGGGCCATTACTACCAAGAACTTAGCACTGTGTCCTGGGGCACTCCTATCAAGAACTTAGTACTGTGTCCTGGGGCACTCCTACCAAGGACTTAGTATTATGTCCTGGGGGCACTTCTACAAAGAACCTAGTACTGTGTCCTGGGGCATTCCTACCAAGGGCTTAATATTGTGCCCTGGGGCATTCCTACCAAGGACTTAGTACTGTGTCCTGGGGCACTCCTACCAAGAACTTATTATTGTGCCCTGGGGCATTACTACCAAGGAC
>NW_013699317.1:0-618 GCF_000517525.1 Limulus polyphemus | reverse complement strand
TCAAGAACTATTTAACAAACCAATAATATCAAGAACTATTTAACGAACCAATAATATCAAGAACTATTTAACAAACCAATAACATCAAGAACTATTTAACAAACCAATAATATCAAGAACTATTTAACAAACCAATAACATCAAGAACTATTTAACAAACCAATAATATCATGAACTACTTAACAAACCAATAACATCAAGAACTATTTAACAAACCAATAATATCAAGAACTATTTAACGAACCAATAATATCAAGAACTATTTAACGAACCAATAATATCAAGAACTATTTAACGAACCAATAATATCAAGAACTATTTAACAAACCGATAACATCAGGAACTATTTAACAAACCAATAATATCAAGAACTATTTAACGAACCAATAACATCAAGAACTATTTAACAAATAAATAATATCAAGAACTATTTAACAAACCAATAACATCAAGAACTATTTAACAAACCAATAACGTCAAGAACTATTTAACAAACCAATAATATCAAGAACTATTTAACAAACCAATAATATCAAGAACTATTTAACAAACCAATAACATCAAGAACTACTTAACAAACCAATAATATCAAGAACTATTTAACAAACCAATAATATC
>NW_013699316.1:0-618 GCF_000517525.1 Limulus polyphemus | reverse complement strand
AACTAAAATACTGTTACATTATAGAACTATAAACAACCATATTACCACTAACTAAAGTACTGTTACATTATAGAACTATAAACAACCATATTACACTAACTAAAATACTGTTACATTATAGAACTATAAACAACCATATTATCACTAACTAAAGTACTGTTACATTATACAACTATAAACAACCATATTACCACTAACTAAAGTACTGTTACATTATAGAACTATAAACAACCATATTACCACTAACTAAAATACTGTTACATTATAAACTATAAACAACCATATTACCACTAACTAAAGTACTGTTTCACTAACTAAAGTACTGTTACATTATACAACTATAAACAACCATATTACCTCTAACTAAAGTACTGTTACATTATAGAACTATAAACAATCATATTATCACTAACTAAAGTACTGTTACATTATACAACTATAAACAACCATATTACCACTAACTAAAATACTGTTACATTATAGAACTATAAACAACCATATTACCTCTAACTAAAGTACTGTTACATTATAGAACTATAAACAACCATATTACCACTAAATAAAATACTATAACATAATGGAACTAAAACAATCATATTACCACTGACTAAAGGATGT
>NW_013699315.1:0-618 GCF_000517525.1 Limulus polyphemus | reverse complement strand
CGGTGAACAAGCAGATGCACAGCCCAAAAACGAACAAGTATGAAATCTAAAACTATGTTGTTTGATAAATAATCTCTTTTTCTTATTCAGATCACTTTCAGGCCTAGCGTGGCCTATAATGGTTAGCGGTTGGACTTCGGATCTGAAGGTCCAACGTTCGCACCGCAATGCCGCTGAACACGCTCCACACTCCCACCTGTCTATACGTATTTAGAGTGAAAGTGAACCCCGTTATTCGGTTCAAAGCTGGAACAAAATCTTGCGGCGGCTGGTGCTGCTGATTGACCGCATTCCCTCTGGTAGACAGTTCATAATTACATACAACTGAACTCTAGGGGTCTCTGACCTGGCCGTTTAACTCTTCTCTCACATCACGTTCAAAGTGTTAAATCCCCATATGAAATTTAATATATATATATATGCCATTAGAAAACAAAATGCAACAAAAATGCACTTTGCTCAAAATAACAGTACTATGAAAACAAAACCTGAAATATTCAAGTAGTTTACAAATATAACTGATGTACAGACAAAGTCAGCCAACGAGTGATACCCCACTAAAAACACAAACATACTGACAGGGTCATTCAACGAGTGATACCCCACTAAAAACACAAA
>NW_013699314.1:0-618 GCF_000517525.1 Limulus polyphemus | reverse complement strand
CATCATAATAAATTAATGATAGGGGCTACTAGCCATAAAACCTCATGTTTCACATAAATATTCTTTTGTCTTTTCAAGTGTGTAAACAAAATGCACACTACAAAGATACTTAAATCAAAGTTTGTAAATTTTTCTGTTAAAAAAGTTTCTGAACTTTTCTAAAGCCTTTCCAGGATCAGAAATTTCCATTCCTGAAAATTGCTAAATTGACACAGCATTTTGCTTTAATACAGCATACCATATTAAACTACCAGTCTACTTAAAAATCACTCAAAATAATTTCAGACTTCAAAAATTTATTAAAAATGTTTGTTGTGATTATCATCTTCCCCCTACATCAGTCTTGGATTGTTGGTTAGTAGATGTATACTTATTTCCATGCACATGGCTGGATAATGCAGCCTAATCATGCTGAAAATGTCAAAATATTTATCATAAACAACACATTTTTACTTTTGTAAATACTTGCTTACGTACTTCTACTTCTTCCTACGACTTGTGAACAACCAACCTAAAGCTCAGAACATCCCCCACATGGTTAATTTCAATAACAGTGCAAGGTCCATTCTTTGTACTATGGATTTACAAGCTACACCACTCCATTCTTGCACTGATTCA
>NW_013699313.1:0-618 GCF_000517525.1 Limulus polyphemus | reverse complement strand
CCCTGTTAGCTAGTGTTAATGATCGTCGGCCTTATGTATGCTAGTTCCTCATATTTCTGTTAGCTAGTTTAATGATCATAGGCCTTTTGTATGCTAGTTCCTCATCTCCCTTTTAGGTAGTGTTAATGATCGTAGGTTTTGTATATATTCATCAAAACATTTAAATCTATGGAACAAAAAGACAATACTTTTTCTGTCTGTTATCTCTGATGTCAGTTTGATCAGCATGAAGACAAAAAAAGGGGTATACAAAGAGATAAAAACAATAACATTCAACTTGTAAACTCACACCTAAAACCAACAACAAAAAAATGGACTTACAAAAATAAACCTGCCTTTTAATTTTGCAATATTTGAACTTCAATTCAAAATCAATTAGAAAGGCCAAAATTCATATGTCCAATATGTCTTCGCGTCCACTTTATTTGACAAGATCCTCAGAATACAGAAATGGTGTTAGAGAGGAAGGAGACTTAAGCTAAAACATACATAAATAGACAGATAGACATTTAATATGTATTAACTTGAGAGAGATGTATTGGAGCATACTATGTTGCCAATACACAGGACAGTCCACTTTTGTATAGATAGATTTATTCTAAATACAGGTGATGTATA
>NW_013699312.1:0-618 GCF_000517525.1 Limulus polyphemus | reverse complement strand
ATCTGAACAGCCCAGCTCTTGACCAGAGAGGTACATGTCTGAAACAGCACAACTTCCTGACCAGAGAGGTACGTGTCTGAAACAGCCCAGCTTCCTGACCAGAGAGGTACGTGTGTGAAAAGGCCAGCTGGCACCTTAACGTTATATTCCAACAAAACTTGATCTGTTAGCAGGCAGTGAGGTTAGGTATTCCAGTATTCTATCAAAAAGCCACTTGGAGACAAGTCTAGCATGTACTTTTATACAAGTAAATTTGTGAGTAACACATGACCTTTGGAACAACATATACATTTACATAAATATAAAATGTTTTTGAAATCACATAACTGTAACATTTTGCAGTATGTAACAGGTTAAACACATATTTAATTTTAAAACTAAAACATAAATTTCTTAAAGGTATAAAGAAGATTCACCTGAGACCTTGAGGTGCCAAAGATGGGGTCAACAGTCTCTCCTCATCCTTCTTATACAGGGGATTAAGAAATTCTGACACATGGTTGTTAATATAACCCCACAGAGAGTACGTTCTTTCACTCAACCTGCAAAAACAAAAATTTCAGTAGAGTAAAAACAATAAAAACAGACTCTGTACCAACTCTCTAACAACAGAAGATG
>NW_013699311.1:0-618 GCF_000517525.1 Limulus polyphemus | reverse complement strand
GTTACTTTTTTTCCCAAGATTTTTAAAGGTCATTGATCAGTCCCATAATATTCCCAGACAGAGAAAGAGCAAAATTGTCCAATAGTTCTTATTCGATTCTTTAGAATCTATTGTATAGATAATGTCCAAATCTTCCTTTGCTGTACAGGAGAAAACTTAAAATCTAAATAGGCTTCTGTCACCTAGTTCTTCATGTGTAATTTCAAAACATTCCCTTACTTTTTTTTTTTTTTAAGAAAAAGCAGTTCTTTAAAAAAATTAAAGAAGGTTCTTCCTAACAATTAAAGATATTGATCAGCTTTAACATCTTTTCTTCTTATTTAACAGTAAAGACATCAGTTATTCACCAAGGTTGCATTCTCCCATTAGCATATCTTAGATAATCAATTATTATCCTCAACTTTTTTGTTTTCAGTTTAACTACCCCTAACATAAACGCCACATTAAATCTGAAATTTTGGACTACAAGACTTTATTTCTTCTTTGCCCGAATTTTAGCATTCTTGACTTTTCATTTGGTCTTAGAAACCTAACATCTTTAAAATTTTATACTTTCACATAAGTCTAGATCAGGGTTTCCCAACCTTTTTGAGTTGTCAACCCCTTAATGAACCTATA
>NW_013699310.1:0-618 GCF_000517525.1 Limulus polyphemus | reverse complement strand
CAAACTAATAGTCGTTGAAGATGCTTTCTTGAGTTTACGGAGAAGAGTTATCAAGACTTCTAGAAAGAGTGCCGCCGCAGGTATCGAATGTCGGATTTTTGCGGTATATGCTCTCGAGCTTACCGCTGATCCACCGTAAGGTAACCGTAATCTTTCTTTTCTATTGACTGTATATATATATATATATATATATATTTTTTTTTTTTTTTAAAGGAACTAAGTCATCACGAGGTTATCATGTATAAGTTAGTGTTAAACAAAAACAGTACCTAATATGTTGATTATTCACTTATATTAAACATTTTACAGAATAGTAGAGCCTTTCATAACTATCAAACACCAGCCTCTGTCACAGTTGATGTCAAGAAAAAAAAAAATTACGTCAGCAGTTAGCTGATTGTAGAGGGCGTTACTTGTTAACAACGCCATTTTTTTATTACAAAATAAATCCACGAACTTTTAAGGCACTATCATTAACTTTTCTTACAATACACCTCTACGTAATTATCCAGTAGTATGCTTAGAAACCAGTTTATTAATTAATGAAACATGAAACTTTATTTGCGCATATTCGGATTTGTTATTCGATACGAAGCTTATTACAGTCTATTTACCTCT
>NW_013699309.1:0-618 GCF_000517525.1 Limulus polyphemus | reverse complement strand
TTATTAATCGAAGAAGTAGTGTTTATCTTTGGTATGGGCTGTACAACAGTTCCAGGTATATTTGGTTCTTCTACTGCAATTGTTTACATTGATTATAATCTTTTGGTTTTATTGATATATCTAAAGGCGTCAACCAGTGCATTTTAAGATGGAGGTTTTATTTGCAACAAATTAATTTAGAAATTCAGCATATTGCTGGTAAGAAAAATGTTTTGATAGTTGCCCTATCTATTTGTGCAAAAGTGACCTTTCGAAAAAATATGTAAAACATTATTTTTCCCTTGTGTGTGTGTATATATTTTGTGCAATGGTTATTATATTTTTATATCAATGATTGAAATGATAATGTACTGAGAAATAAATTAGAACAACTTGGCTTGCTGTATTGTGTTAGATGACATAGTGACGTCATCTCATTAAACATTACAACTGTAACATGCAGCACGTGACTTCTAGTCATCCTCGAAAAGATTGAGAAGGATGTAGAAAGTATAAAAAGGCGGATTGGCCACAAGAGAGACAGTTTTTAGTGTTTGAAGTCTAGTTTGTGACGTTTCAGTTGCTGACAATAGTTGCTGTAGTGTTTGGCGGGACTTGTTCTTTGTTTGTTTGTTTTTG
>NW_013699308.1:0-618 GCF_000517525.1 Limulus polyphemus | reverse complement strand
ATAAAAGGTGTATAAAATAGATTTTTTTAAAATTTGTCCAATACAGATTTCAGTTAATAGGTGTATAATATAGATTTATTAAATATGTCCAATATATATTTAATTAAAAGGTGTATAAAATAGATGTTTTTAATTTGTCCAATACAGATTTCAATTAAATAGTTAAAAAAATCTATTTTATACACCTTTTTGTCCAATACAGATTTCAATTAATTGTCTAATATAGATTTCAATTAAAAGGTGTATAAAATATATTTTTGTTTGTCCAATACAGATTTCAATTAAAAGGTGTATAAAATAGATTTTTTTTATTTGTCCAACACAGATTTCAATTAAAAGGTGTATAAAATATATTTTTTTATTTGTCCAATACAGATTTCAATTAAAAGGTGTATAAAATAGTTTTCTTTAATTTGTCTAATATAGATTTCAATTAAAAGGTGTATAAAATATATTTTTTATTTGTCCAATTCAGATTTCAATTAAAAGGTGTATAAAATAGTTTTATTTTATTTGTCTAATATAGATTTCAATTAAAAGGTGTATAATACAGGTTTTTAATTTGTCTAATACAGGTTTCAATTAAAAGGTGTATAAAATAGATTTTTTTATTTGTCC
>NW_013699307.1:0-618 GCF_000517525.1 Limulus polyphemus | reverse complement strand
CGCTGGATTAGCAATCTTGCCCTTTCAGTTGTGGAGGCGTTATAAAGTGACAGTCAATCCCACTATTCGATTAGAGTAGCCAAAGATTTGGCGGTGTTGACTAGCTATCTTACCTTTAGCCTATCACTTCTAAATTAGTGACAGCTTCGAGTAACTTTTCACATAATTCAACAAACAAATCATTTATGCACATTGAGAGAACGAAACGGAAAATACTGTATTTTCTAATCTTTCTAATTTTCATGGCTGTTAAAAAAGAAAAGTCATTTATTTAAGTTTGTCAGCCATTACAGAATTCAACCACCAAAGAGAGGTGTCTTTTCTTTTGTCGACAATCAAGTTAGAAGACAAACTCAGCTAGAGATGAATAGGATGATTTTTTTTAAATATTTATTAAGAAATAAATATTTTTGCCCGAAATGGCAACTATAAACTCACTCTTGATTTTAAATATAACAATTTATCGATTCATGTAAAAACAAAAACAAAACGATGTCTTAATGGTAAGATAGCTCAGATAATCATTAATTCAAATAGGTATCTTTTTTTTGAAAATTTAACATACCGTGAGCAGGCCCGGCATGGCCAGGTGGTTAAGGCGCTCGAATCGCAATCTGA
>NW_013699306.1:0-618 GCF_000517525.1 Limulus polyphemus | reverse complement strand
CACACACGGTGACTGATCTACCTAGCGACGGGTGGAGACGGTAACACGCACACACGGTGACTGATCTACTAGCGACGGGTGGAGACGGTAACACGCACACACGGTGACTGATCTACTAGCGACGGGTGGAGACGGTAACACGCACACACGGTGACTGATCTACTAGCGACGGGTGGAGACGGTAACACACACACGGTGACTGATCTACTAGCGACGGGTGGAGATGGTAACACACACGGTGACTGATCTACTAGCGACGGGTGGAGATGGTAACACGCACGGTGACTGGTGACATTCCTTACAGTTGTCTGGTCGCGATCACGTCCACACCTGATGCCCTGGTGACATTCCAGGCCGGATAGAACACACTTCTTTATACAGTTGTGGCAGTCCATAAGCTGAAACAATAGACCGTAGAGAACAAGCTTCTTTATACAGTTGTGGCAGTCCATAAGCTGAAACAATAGACCGTAGAGAACAAGCTTCTTTATACAGTTGTGGCAGTCCATAAGCTGAAACAATAGACCGTAGAGAACAAGCTTCTTTATACAGTTGTGGCAGTCCATAAGCTGAAACAATAGACCGTAGAGAACAGCTTCTTTATACAGTTGTGGCAGT
>NW_013699305.1:0-618 GCF_000517525.1 Limulus polyphemus | reverse complement strand
CCACAGAGAGACCTACTGTTTCTACAGAGAGACATACTGTTTCCACAGAGAAATCTACTGTTTCCACAAAGAGACCTACTGTTTCCACAGAGAGACCTACTGTTTCCACAAAGAGATCTACTGTTTCCACAGAGAAATCTACTGTTTCCACAGAGTGACCTACTGTTTCCACAGAGAAACCTACTGTTTCCACAGAGAGACCTACTGTTTCCACAGAGAGATCTACTGTTTCCACAGAGAAACCTACTGTTTCCACAAAGAGATCTACTGTTTCCACAGAGAAATCTACTGTTTCCACATAGAGACCTACTGTTTCCACAGAGAGACCTACTGTTTCCACAGAGAAATCTACTGTTTCCACAGAGATACCTACTGCTTCCACAGAGAGACCTACTGTTTCCACAGAGAAATCTACTGTTTTCACAGAGAGATCTACTGTTTCCACAGAGAAATCTACTGTTTTCACAGAGAAATCTACTGTTTCCACAGCGAAATCTACTATTTCCACAGAGAGACCTACTGTTTCCACAAAGAGATCTACTGTTTCCACAGAGAGATCTACTGTTTCCACAGAGAGACCTACTGTTTCCACAGAGAAATCTACTGTTTCCACAGAGA
>NW_013699304.1:0-618 GCF_000517525.1 Limulus polyphemus | reverse complement strand
AACTGAGGTAACGTAAAAGTTGTCCCTACATTAGTCAAACTGTATCCCAGAACCCTTTACGTTACCTCAGTTGTCCCTACATTAGTCAAACTGTATCCCAGAACCCAAAGCAACGTAAAGTGTTCTGGGATACAGTTTGACTAATGTAGGGACAACTGAGGTAACGTAAAGGGTTCTGGGATACAGTTTGACTAATGTAGAGACAACTAAAGTAACGTAAAGGGTTCTGGGATACAGTTTGACTAATGTAGGGACAACTAAAGTAACGTAAAGGATTCTGGGATACAGCTTGATTGATGTAGGGACAACCACAATATTTTCTTAAAGTGTCTGGGATACATTATGACTAATGTAGGGACAACTAAAGTAACGTAAAGGATTCTGGGATACAGCTTGATTGATGTAGGGACAACCACAATATTTTCTTAAAGTGTCTGGGATACAGTTTGACTAATGTAGGGACAACTAAAGTAACGTAAAGGATTCTGGGATACAGCTTGATTGATGTAGGGACAACCACAATATTTTCTTAAAGTGTCTGGGATACAGGTTGACTAATGTAGGGACAACTGAGGTAACGTAAAGTGTTCTGGGATACAGGTTGACTAATGTAGGGAC
>NW_013699303.1:1321-1603 GCF_000517525.1 Limulus polyphemus | reverse complement strand
GGACAGTGGCTGGTAGGTTCTTTAATACAGATGGATAGTGGCTGGTAGGTCTTTAATACAGATGGATGGTAACTGGTAGGTCTTTTATTATAGATGGATAGTGACTGGAAGGTCTTTCAATATATATGGATAGTGGCTGGTAGGTCTTTTAATATAGATAGATGGTAACTGGTAGGTCTTTTATTATAGATGGATAGTGACTGGTAGGTCTTTTAATACAGATGGATAGTGACTGGAAGGTCTTTTAATACAGATGGATAGTGGCTGGTAGGTCTTTTAATA
>NW_013699303.1:0-336 GCF_000517525.1 Limulus polyphemus | reverse complement strand
TGGTAACTGGTAAGTCTTTTTTTATAGATGGATGGTAACTGGTAGGTCTTTTATTATAGATGGATAGTGGCTGGTAGGTCTTTTAATACAGATGGATAGTGGCTGGTAGGTCTTTTAATACAGATAGATGGTAACTGGTAGGTCTTTTATTATAGATGGATTAGTGACTGGTAGGTCTTTTAATACAGATGGATAGTGACTGGTAGGTCTTTTAATACAGATGCATAGTGACTGGTAGGTCTTTTATTATAGATGGATAGTGACTGGTAGGTCTTTTAATACAGATGGATGGCAACTGGTAGGTCTTTTATTATAGATGGATAGTGACTGGTAGGG
>NW_013699302.1:0-618 GCF_000517525.1 Limulus polyphemus | reverse complement strand
GTTGATTACAACTACAAGAAGGAAAACAAATAGAAAAAGAAGTTAGGATACAGAACTTTGGTATATAGACACTAGAGGAAAAGTGTAACATTCATAGAGGTAATGAAAATAGATGGTATATACTAAAACGTATGAAGAAGTCGGAAAAGAGGGATAAAAACAGCCGATTTAAAAGAGTCATCATTCAAGAGAAGGAGTCCAATAATCATTGCAAGGTTTAGATGTGAATTTGGAATAAAAGGAAACGAATACCGGCTACAAGAAGAAAATAAACTATGTGATTTATTGTCCAGAAAAATAAGCAAACAACGCAACGTTTAATAGTATAATAAAAGGAGTGGTTAAATGATAAACAGGATAATGAAGATGGAGAGTATATAAAAGGCATGAGTAATCTGCTGAAAACATTGAGTGAAAGTACCGACCAAATATTGATTGATAAGGAAGAAAGTTTTAAATATATTAAAGTACACTGTATTTTAAATTACCGAAACGACAGTTGTTGTAATAATTAGATTAAAACATCAATGTCAATCATATTGTATTCATTTGTATGTCTTTAAAATTCGACCCTTTTGCAGGCTCGAGAGGTTAAAAGGAATAAACTCACAATTATAA
>NW_013699301.1:0-618 GCF_000517525.1 Limulus polyphemus | reverse complement strand
AGTTTGTATAGAGTAAATACATTACTATTACTTGGTTATTGTAGAGTTTGTACTGAGTAAATACATTACTATTACTTAGTTATTGTAGAGTTTGTACTGAGTAAATACATTACTATTACTTAGTTATTGTAGACTGTATTGAGTAAATACATAACTATTACTTAGTTATTGTAGACTGTACTGAGTAAATACATTACTATTACTTGGTTATTGTAGAGTTTGTATTGAGTAAATACATTACTATTACTTAGTTATTGTAGACTGTACTGAGTAAATACATTACTATTACTTCGTTATTGTAGTTTGTATTGAGTAAATACATTACTATTACTTAGTTATTGTAGAGTTTGTATTGAGTAAATATATTACTATTACTTAGTTATTGTAGAGTTTATATTGAGTAAATACATTACTATTACTTGGTTATTGTAGAGTTTGTATAGAGTAAATACATTACTGTTACTTAGTTATTGTAGAGTTTGTATTGAGTAAATATATTACTATTACTTAGTTATTGTAGAGTTTGTATTGAGTAAATACATTACTATTACTTGGTTATTGTAGAGTTTGTATAGAGTAAATACATTACTGTTACTTAGTTATTGTAGAGTTTGTATT
>NW_013699300.1:0-618 GCF_000517525.1 Limulus polyphemus | reverse complement strand
CTTTACTTGCATATAAATACATATTTACTCCCAACTAAAACAGTGTGATCTCACGTTTTTTATGAACAATAACATCTTTTTTTAATAAATTGTTCTCTAGTCAAGCGGTTCTCAAGCTTTATTACCCAGAGGGCCACTTTTAATTGAAAAAATTTTCGCGGCCCCCCAACCTATCGATGTTTTTTTGTTTTGAAAAAACAAAATATTCTGTGTACATGAAGAGCTGTATTCCAAAAATAAATGTTTTAATTCATATAAATTTAATGTTACAAATTTTATTTAATTCTATAAATATATTTTGTTAATTTTTACTGAAACTTCGGACATGACTCGCGGAACCCAGTTTGAAAAACGCTGGTTTCTAGACTAAATGACTATTTTGTTTTAATAGGATGTAAGATCTCACCAATTACGTAGTGCCATCTACGCTCAACGTGAGCAACAAAAAGTTTACTATGTACGACTGGTGACGAAATCATGGGCCTAATTTTGTTATTATTTCGAAACCCTTCAAAAAAAAATGGAGTGCAAAAAGAGGTCGTATCCACAGGCACGTGAGGATAGATGTTAAGCACGTTAAAATTTTTTTTTTATCAAGATATCTATCTACACATCATG
>NW_013699299.1:0-618 GCF_000517525.1 Limulus polyphemus | reverse complement strand
TATTGTTTTACACTAAAAACAGTAAACAAATATATATTGTTTTACACTAAAACAGTAAACAAATACAATGTTTTACACTAAAACAGTAAACAAATACAATGTTTTACACTAAAACAGTAAACAAATATATTGTTTTACACTAAAACAGTAAACAAATACAATGTTTTACACTAAAATAGTAAACAAATACAATGTATATTTGTTTACTGTTTTAGTGTAAAACAATATATTTGTTTACTGTTTTAGTGTAAAACATTGTATTTGTTTACTGTTTTAGTGTAAAACATTGTATTTGTTTACTGTTTTAGTGTAAAAATTGTTTTACACTAAAACAGTAAACAAATACAATGTTTTACATTAAAATAGTAAACAAATACAATGTTTTACATTAAAATAGTAAACAAATACAATGTTTTACATTAAAATAGTTTACGATAACAATCCTTTCATCTATATCATTATTAAACAATATTAAACAATAGCTAGGAAGACTGTCGGTTATCACATTTAAATACAGATAGATATATATATAATCAGCGATAAGACACTTTTCGATTGCAAAGAAGATAGGCCGTTAATAAGAATGTCTGTCTAACATGAACCACTACAGTGTATCAC
>NW_013699298.1:0-618 GCF_000517525.1 Limulus polyphemus | reverse complement strand
GTTTTTACAAAATGTTGTTATCTTTAGGTTTCAGCGTCATTACTTATTTTCATCTTTTTCAGCACGTTTTGTTTTGTATATTGTTCAAATTGTTTCTCACAACTTGGAGAAAGTTCTAGATATTAGGCCACGCCCATCTCGTTGCGTTAAACTTCCCCCTGTCTAAACAACAATACACGTTTCTGGAAACAGATTAAACAACGTAGACTACAACATTAGGATCTCGTACGTCTCTTCTTTCCAATATGTATGTGTGTTCGCTGTATTTTATACATATATTCATAAACAGGCTGCAGCTATTGCTAGTAATTCATTTTAACAATATTTGTCTTTGCTGTTGTGTAAAACTTTCATCGAATTTAAAATATCCAGGAATAAGTTTAATATGTGAGCGAAGTGGCATGTTTGTAATTTTCATTTTAACACAGAATGTTCTCGTTTTCCATTACAACCAATCACGTTTATCAAATCTATTACAACTGACCATGTTTACCATTACTACTATAACTAACCATGTTTACCATTACTACTATAACTAACCATGTTTACCGTTACTACTAATAATAACCATGTTTACCGTTACTACTATAACTAACCATGTTTACCGTTACTACTACT
>NW_013699297.1:0-618 GCF_000517525.1 Limulus polyphemus | reverse complement strand
CAAAATAAGAATCAGTACAAATTTATCAATCAATATAAAATACAGTACACATTTATAATTCAATATTAAAACAGTACAAATTTATCCTTAAAAAAAAACAGTACACATTTATAATTCAATATAAAAACAGTACAAATTTATCAAACAATATAAAAAACCAAACAAATTTATCAATTCATAAAAAGTAATATCATTTATCATACTACATAAAAAAGCACCAATTTATCAATTATTATCAATAAAGTACAAATATATGAATAAATATAAAGAACAATACAAATTTATTAATCAATATAAAAGCAGTATCAATATAAAAACAAAACAAATTTATAAATCAAAATAAGAATAGGTACAAATTTATCAATCAATATAAAAAAACAGATTTATCAATTAATAAAAATTAATAATATTTATCATACAACATAAAAAACAGTAAAAATTTATCAATCCAAATAAGAATCAGTACATATTTATCAATCCAAATAAGAATCAGTACAAATTTATCAATCAATATAAAATACAGTACACATTTATAATTCAATATAAAAACAGTACAAATTTATCCTTCAAAATAAAAAACAGTACAAATTTATCAATGTATATAAAAAACAGTACAAA
>NW_013699296.1:0-618 GCF_000517525.1 Limulus polyphemus | reverse complement strand
CTGAACCAGAAATGAAATATTCAAAAGATCTTCTAGAAGAGGAAAATATAACTAAATCTTCAGGTCCTGAAGAAGAAAGGTGGAAGACTTTTGAAATGTCATTCAATATATTTCTACAAGTGTTTCT
Organism: Limulus polyphemus; assembly: GCF_000517525.1. NCBI lineage: Eukaryota > Metazoa > Arthropoda > Merostomata > Xiphosura > Limulidae > Limulus > Limulus polyphemus. Next base: position 491 of record NW_013699296.1, on the reverse strand, counting down.
CTAATAGGCAGTTGCTGTCCATTTAAGTCAACTTAAAGGCATTATTTTTATTCTGCACACAACTCTAAACACACAGGTGCTGAATACTATATATTTTGGCACCCAACTACAATTATATAAAATTAGCAATATGGCCTGTGAGTGAAATTGCTAAGTTACTATTTTCTAGCCCATGAATTTGAAGTCGAATAGCCCTGCCATAGATGAAGCAGGTCCATGACAGTGGGTACAAAACACAACACAATTGACATTGCTAAAGGTTCAGAAATTGAAGCCTGAGTAGTATCTCTTGTAAGCTCTGAATCTGAGGTTCTTCTGCAGCAGGAAACGGGAATCACAAAGGACCAGTAACAAATACACAAATTAAACTGTCAGTAAATATTGCATCCATGTTAGTAAACAATGTGACCTAGTACAAAACAGTCACTACATAATGTATCCATGTTGGTAAACAATGTGACCTAGTACAAAACAGTCACTACATAATGTAA
>NW_013699295.1:0-618 GCF_000517525.1 Limulus polyphemus | reverse complement strand
CATTCCTCACTGCAGTATTATGAAGTTTACCCTTAGACTAAAGTTGTTGTGTATTAATCACTTTGAACAAAAACCTTATCAGTTTACTATGACAAAAAAGAAAAACTTCACACACGGAGGTAACAGAAAAACAGAAACTTGTAAACTGACAAACTAAACATCAGGTTGTATCCTTTTTCTTCAAACCTTTAAATGGCTAATTTTAGGAGGTTAACATTTTTGTGTATAAGAAAAACATTTATTTTGTGTTTCTTACCATTAAATTTTCATAAGACTAGAGAGTAATAAAACTATAAGAATTACAAAACTTGGTTTATCTGTTTTCAATGCACGTAAACAAAGAGAACATTTTATTGAATAAAAACATGTTTTATTACAAGTTCGTCCTTTAATTAAATCGTACTACTACAACAGTCTGAAAGACAGCAAACCTTGTCCTGATATCCACTTCTTTCTTTATCCTTATTGATAAGCATTAGCTTTGTGTTTTGGAAGAAAATGGAATTGTTCGGGAACGGGTCCTAGCATCATTTCACTGGAAAATACAAAGTAAATGAAGAAACAACAGGAAAATGTTTATATTGCATACTTTCATTTAAAAATACTCTTTTCTCACGA
>NW_013699294.1:0-618 GCF_000517525.1 Limulus polyphemus | reverse complement strand
ATTACCTTCTATTGGCTCCGTACTAAGCGTAAAATATTACCTTCTATTGGCACCGTACTAAGAGTAAAATATTACCTTCTACTGGCACCGGACTAAGCGTAAAATATTACCTTCTATTGGAACCGTACTAAGAGTAAAATATTACCTTCTATTGGCACCGTACTAATCATAAAGTATTACCTTCTATTGGCACCGTACTAAGAGTAAAATATTACCTTCTACTGGCACCGGACTAAGCGTAAAATATTACCTTCTATTGGCACCGTACTAAGCGTAAAATATTACCTTCTATTGGCACCGTACTAAGCATAAAGTATTACCTTCTATTGGCACCGTACTAAGCATAAAGTATTACCTTCTATTGGCACCGTACTAAGCGTAAAATATTACCTTCTATTGGCACCGTACTAAGAGTATTACCTTCTATTGGCACCGTACTAAGCGTAAAATATTACCTTCTATTGGTACCGTACTAAGCGTAAAATATTACCTTCTATTGGTACCGTACTAAGCGTAAAATATTACCTTCTATTGGCACCGTACTAAACGTAAAACATTACCTTCTATTGGCTCCGTACTAAGCGTAAAATATTACCTTCTATTGGTACCGTACTAAGC
>NW_013699293.1:0-618 GCF_000517525.1 Limulus polyphemus | reverse complement strand
GGTTTGTGGTTCATCTAATTGAAAGTAGGTACATAGAATCAAAGATTAGATGAACCACAAACCCAAAGGATGAACCACAAACCAAAGTAGGTACATAGAATTAATCTTTGATTCTATGTACTTCCTTTGGTTTGTGGTTCATCTAATCTTTGATTCTATCTAATCCCGTCATTTGAACTACTTAAGAACATCTGGTGATCTAGGATTCGATCCTGAGTCATTTATTATACTTCTAAACTTTGTTGGAAAACTCACCAAGTCCGTTGATGACGAGTTGGAACCATTGTTAGCATGCACATTGGTTTGATTGTCGGCTTCTACATTCATCCCTTTTGTCGTTGGCACGTCGACTTTCATTGGCTCCTATAGAGAGTCATAGTTCTGCCTCTAGTCGAGGGTTCAGACTCTTTTTCTGTAGAGTGTTAAAATAATTTACTGGCTTTAAGAGCAAATAATAATTTAATTTTAGTTTACCGAGAGGAAAAAAACAATAAAAAACATACGCTTTAGGTCACTCAGACGAGATAAAATAACTTAGATATATGAACACTAAAACTCGAGATGCGAAACCCGATTCGTAGGGTTACTAATCAACAGAAGTAAGTTTAAACTAAAGCG
>NW_013699292.1:0-618 GCF_000517525.1 Limulus polyphemus | reverse complement strand
TATGCATATTTGTAAATATAAACTTAATCTAAACAAACGTTGATATTAAAATAAATCCGTCACAAATGCTATTTTAGATTTATTGTTAACTTCTAGTAAAGAAATGGTTAATAATGTAGATGTGGGGGGAACATTTATGTACAATTCATCATTTCTCAATTAGATTTGATATTCTGCTGCATATGAAGATAAAGCACAATGAGATTTTGGTTCTAATATTTCCAAAAATCAAATTTAAAGGGATGAGACAAGAGTTATGTGCTGTGATTTTCGCAACCAAAGTTGTTAGAGATACTGAACAAATGTAGAAAAAATTAAAAAATAAATTATTAAATATTCAAGATATGCACATTCCTTATAGACATAAAAAGGGTGGCTGCAAGTAACAAACTGGGTTGGCTCAAAAAGAATATAAAGGATAAAATTAAATAAGAACATTATAAAATAATACGTTGAAATCCACTGCAATGATGGGAGATTTAAAGGATTATAGAAGATCAAGAGAGTTAGTCAAAAGAGAAATTAGGAAGTAAAAAAAAACTATATGAAAAAAAGGTTGGCTGAAAATGTAAAAATAAATAGTAATAATTTCTTCAAATATCTTTAGGGAAAGCAAAC
>NW_013699291.1:0-618 GCF_000517525.1 Limulus polyphemus | reverse complement strand
CACATAAAAAAAAAATTTTTAATAAACCATTTTTAACTAAAGATTTGTTTCTGAATTTATTGAGTCAGACTGAATGATCTAAGTGCAAGATAACTTTAATGTTAAGAATAAAAATATTTTTTTCATCTTACATATTTCATTTGCATAATCTCTAGAGCTTCCTAAATGAATATCAAGTGTTTTTCAGTATTTTATCTGTTATTTTCTCTACCATAACTGTAACAAAATAAGCAACGTAGGAGTAAAATGAAAAGTTGAAAAATAAGAAATTAATCTAAATTTAAATTACTCTTTTTTTTTTCTATAATGAATGCATATTGTAACAGACAATTACAGACAATTTATTCTTACAGCAAAAGATAACAGACTTTTCAAATCTGGGTTAATTTAATTTTAGTGCTTTAAAGTTGGACTTAGACACTCTCTGAATATAAAAAAGCCATTTACCACAGGTAGACAGCTTTTTAAATAAATGTTTGGGTTACAAGCACCACATGTGTGTATGCTAGGATATTAAGTATCACAAGAAATATATTATTTCATTTTTGTCATTTACTTTTTCTTATTTAACCTAATAAGTTTCCGATTTTAATGTTTTAGTTATTTTTTATAGCAATG
>NW_013699290.1:0-618 GCF_000517525.1 Limulus polyphemus | reverse complement strand
CTACATTTAGTACACACAACATAATGTCTACTTCTAAATGTAGATGTTTAGTTACCTCTACCATTGTGTACCATAGTAGACATTATGTTGTAGAGGTAACTAAACATCTACATTTAGTACACACACAACATAATGTCTACTATGGTAGAGGTAACTAAACATCTACATTTAGTACACACAACGTAATGTCTACTATGGTAGAGGTAACTAAACATCTACATTTAGTACACACAACGTAATGTCTACTATGGTAGAGTTAGCTAAACATCTACATTTAGTACACACAACATAATGTCTACTCCAGTAGAGTTAGCTAAACATCTACATTTAGTGCGCACAACATAATGTCTACTATGGTAGAGTTAGCTAAACATCTACATTTAGTACACACAACATAATGTCTACTTGTTGTGTGTACTAAATGTAGATGTTTAACTAACTCTACCATATAGTAGACATTAAGCTAACTCTACCTAAACATCTACATTTAGTACACACAATATAATGTCTACTCCGGTAGAGGTAACTAAACATCTGCATTTAGCACACGCAACGTAATGTCTACTATGGTAGAGTTAGCTAAACATTTGCATTTAGTACACACACAACATAATGTCT
>NW_013699289.1:0-618 GCF_000517525.1 Limulus polyphemus | reverse complement strand
TTCGGTACATTAAATATTATGTAATATGTTTACTTATGCATTTGGTACATTAAATGTTAAGTAATATATTTACTTATGAATTTGGTTCAGTACATTAAATATTAAGTAATATATTTACTTATGAATTTGGTACATTAAATGTTAAGTAATATATTTACTTATGAATTTGGTACAATACATTAAATGTTAAGTAACATGTTTACTTATGAATTTGGTACATTAGATATTAAGTTATATGTTTACTTATGAATTTGGTACATTAAATATTAAGTAATATGTTTACTTATGAATTTGGTACATTAAATGTTAAGTAATATGTTTACTCATGAATTTGGTACATTAAATGTTAAGTAATATGTTTACTTATGAATTTGGTACATTAGATATTAAGTAATATGTTTACTCATGAATTTGGTACAATACATTAAATGTTAAGTAATATGTTTACTTATGAATTTGGTACATTAGATATTAAGTTATATGTTTACTTATGAATTTGGTACATTAAATATTGTGTAATATGTTTACTTATGAATTTGGTACATTAGATATTAAGTAATATGTGTACTTATGAACTTGGTGCATTAAATATTAAGTTATATGTTTACTTATGAATTT
>NW_013699288.1:0-618 GCF_000517525.1 Limulus polyphemus | reverse complement strand
TAAAATGTACTTTGATACGGTTTGGAGGAAAATGGTGTCCAGTGTACATCCTAATTACACAGCCCATAATTGCTAATCACAGATAAATTACAGCAGTCTGATTGAAGTACCATTGGTTATAATGAGCTGAAACTACACTTTATAAACAAAAAAACTGCAGACAAAGAGAAAAAAGTAGTTTTGTAACTCAATACCACTAGTGAAGTTCTTATTATACATTTCAAGGTGCTGCCCGATTGGCTGAATTTCAACCAGTAAACTGACTCCCTTAATAATGTCAAAAAACAAATGACTAGTTAATCAAGGATATTTTTTGTTTTGCGTTGGTTTCAGTTTTAATTCTCTCCATCAGTAATTTTGCTAAACACTAATGTGAAACCAGTTACATTTCCAATCTTGAGAAACAAATTTTTGTTAAAATATGCCATGTAAATTAGAGATAATACCAGAAGATACTTGTATATTTCTTATATTGGTAATAAGTAGCCCAAGAGTTGGTTGTGGGTGGTGATAAATATGTGATAAACAAGGGATGTGATAAACAGATAAAACAAGGAATGTGAGAAACAGATAAAAAAAGGGATGTGATATTAATCACATCCCTTGTTTTATTTGTTT
>NW_013699287.1:0-618 GCF_000517525.1 Limulus polyphemus | reverse complement strand
GCCATATCCTTACCACATCAACTCCTAGTAAATCATCAGGGAAAGAAAAACTGCCATATCCTTACTACATCCACTCCTAGTAAATTATCAGGGAAAGAAAAACTGCATATCCTTACACATCAACTCCTAGTAAATCATCAGGGAAAGGAAAAACTGCCATATCCTTACCACATCAACTCCTAGTAAATCATCAGGGAAAGGAAAAACTGCCATATCCTTACCACATCAACTCCTTCCTTTCATACCAACTACTATTATACGTACACAAACCCTTCTTTCATACCAACTACTATTATACGTACACAAACCCTTCTTTCATACCAACTACTATTATACGTACACAAACCCTTCTTTCATACCAACTACTATTATACGTACACAAACCCTTCTTTCATACCAACTACTATTATACATACACAAACCCTTCTTTCATACCAACTACTATTATACACAAACCCTTCTTTCATACCAACTACTATTATACATACACAAACCCTTCTTTCATACCAACTACTATTATACACAAACCCTTCTTTCATACCAACTACTATTATACATACATAAACCCTTCTTTCATACCAACTATTATACACAAACCCTTCTTTCATACCAACTACT
>NW_013699286.1:0-618 GCF_000517525.1 Limulus polyphemus | reverse complement strand
ATGACACGTGTATCACTGATGTCACATGTACCTGTCCATCTAGATTAAGTACATGTGACATCAGTGATACACGTGTCATCTATATTAATGTGTATCACTGATGTCACATGTACTTAATCTAGATGGCATGTGTATCACTGATGTCACATTTACTTAATATAGATGACACGTGTATCACTGATGTCACATGTACTTAATCTAGATGGCACGTGTATCACTGATGTCACATTTACTTAATATAGATGACACGTGTATCACTGATGTCACATGTACTTAATATAGATGACACGTGTATCCCTGATGACACATGTACTTAATATAGATGACACGTGTATCCCTGATGACACATGTACTTAATATAGATGGCACGTGTAACACTGATGGCACATGTACTTAATATAGATGGCACGTGTAACCCTGATGGCACATGTACTTAATATAGATGGCACATGTAACCCTGATGGCACATGTACTTAATATAGATGGCACGTGTAACCCTGATGGCACATGTACTTAGTATAGATGGCACGTGTAACCCTGATGGCACATGTACTTAATATAGATGGCATGTGTATCACTGATGGCACATGTACTTAATATAGATGGTACGTGTATCAC
>NW_013699285.1:0-618 GCF_000517525.1 Limulus polyphemus | reverse complement strand
CCTAATACTTTTCTGTTGAGTCAGATTAAGGTCCTGGTTCAGTATCCCACAATACATACGATTAACTATGTCAGTGATCATTCTAATAATACATATTCAAGGAATATATATGTCAAACACATTATAAGTTGTATGGGTAACCTTAGGTACAAGGATTACCTTACAAGTAAGAATAATAGCCGCAAATAAGAGGAAGAACAGTAGAAAGAGGTAAGCAGAATTAAATCTGAATTTCTGAATTTGATTCAGATGAAGAAAAGAAATTAAACAAGTTAAACACAATCTAGAAACAAAGGGAGAGTAATCTTTATTCACTTAGAACACAAGTAAAAGAGAGAGGTCGAGAGGTCGTGAGAGCAGAAATTCCTTGATGATGACTGATCATTTTTTGTCCAAAACAGAGAGCTGACTGTTATATACAATACACAATAGCTTCATCTCTCTCATAGTCCATGCGCTACTCCATTCAAGATCATTACACAAGTAAAAATTAGGGAGGAAATTTTCTCCAGGTGGTGTCAAATTTCAATATTGTCAAACAGGTGACTTCAGTTAAGAAATATAAGATATTAAACCATACAGACCTCCACTGATAATTTCTATGCGTGCGAGATAGTT
>NW_013699284.1:0-618 GCF_000517525.1 Limulus polyphemus | reverse complement strand
CAGTAGTGGCAGTAATAAAATAGTACTAAAACAGTAGTGGCAGTAATAAAATAGTACTAAAACAGTGGTGACAGTAATAAAGTAGTACTAAAACAGTAGTGTCAGTAATAAAATATTACTAAAACAGTGGTGGCAGTAATAAAATAATACTAAAACAGTGGTGGCAGTAATAAAATAGTACTAAAACAGTGGTGGCAGTAATAAAATAGTACTAAAACAGTGGTGGCAGGTAAACTGTCAGCTTTAACTTTAGAGATCAGTCTAAATGTTCTTGAGTAAAAAGAAGTAAATACCATTAAAAGTAAGAAGTTTCACTGGAGATAAGAAAGAAGGAAAGCCTGTTATACTGAGTATGAAGAAGTGTTTATTTACCTGTTAAACTATTGTGAAAGTGTGGTTAAAATTCATATAACGTTAATATCTAATGAGAAATAAAATTTTATAGTTTCATATTATATTATACTTAGATTTCTGGTTTATCTAAACTAAATAAAATTGGTATCGTCCAACTGTAGATCAAATATAATAATCCTCTTATTTAGTGGCTAAATATATTGTTAGAAAATGTTCCTGGTTGAATAATTCACATACCTACACTGTTAACAGCTCGTTGGAATA
>NW_013699283.1:0-618 GCF_000517525.1 Limulus polyphemus | reverse complement strand
GTGCTAATAAAGATAGAGAGATAGTGAAGGTGTAACTTGGAGGCTACGGGTATATGTGCTTATAAAGATAGAGAGATAGTGAAGGGGTAACTTGGATACTACGAGTATATGTGCTTATAAAGATAGAGAGATAGTGAAGGGGTAACTTGGATGCTACGGATATATGTGCTTATAAGGATAGAGAGATAGTGAAGGGGTAACTTGGATGCTACGAGTATATGTGCTTATAAGGATAGAGAGATAGTGAAGGTGTAACTTGGATGTTACGAGTATATGTGCTTATAAAACTATCTCTCTATCTTTATAAGCACATATACCGGTAGCATCCAAGTTACACCTTCACTATCTCTCTATCTTTATAAGCACATATACCGGTAGCATCCAAGTTACCCCTTCACTATCTCTCTATCTCCAAGTTACCCCTTCGCACATATACCCGTAGCATAATAAAGATAGAGAGATAGTGAAGGGGTAACTTTGATGCTACCGGTATATGTGCTTATAAAGATAGAGAGATAGTGAAGGGGTAACTTGGATGCTACCGGTATATGTGCTAATAAAGATAGAAAGATAGTGAAGGTGTAACTTGGAGGCTACGGGTATATGTGCTTATAAAGA
>NW_013699282.1:0-618 GCF_000517525.1 Limulus polyphemus | reverse complement strand
ACCTCTAGCTATGTTAATATCACCTATATAGCATTGTTATCATTCTTAAATCCGATTTACCTCTAGCTATGTTAATATCACCAATATAGCATCGTTATCATTATTAAATCCGATATACCTCTAGCTATTCTAATATCACCTATATAGCATTGTTATCATTATTAAATCCGATATACCTCTAGCTATTCTAATATCACCTATATAGCATTGTTATCATTATTAAATCCGATATACCTCTAGCTATGTTAATATCACCAATATAGCATCGTTATCATTCTTAAATCCGATATACCTCTAGCTATGTTAATATCACCTATATAGCATTGTTAAATCCGAGTTACCTCTAGCTATTTTAATATCACCTAGCATTGTTAAATCTGATTTACGTCTAGCTATTTTAATATCACCTATATAGCATTGTTATCATTCTTAAATCCGATTTACCTCTAGCTATTTTAATATCACCTATATAGCATTGTTAAATCTGATTTACCTCTAGCTATTCTAATATCACCTATATAGCATTGTTATCACTCTTAAATCCGATTTACCTCTAGCTATTTTAATATCACCTATATAGCATTGTTAAATCTGATTTACCTCTAGCTATTCTAATAT
>NW_013699281.1:0-619 GCF_000517525.1 Limulus polyphemus | reverse complement strand
AGGTTATTGCAGCATTTAGTGGAGCAAAGAGAAAAGAAGTTATTGCAGCATGCAATGGAGCAAAGACGAAAAAAGAGACAAGAAGTTATTGCAGCATGGAATGGAGCGATACAAAGCAGAGACAAGAAGTTATTGCAGCACAGTGGAGTGAGACAAAAAGGAGAGACAAGAAGTTATTGCAGAATGCAATAGAGCAAAGACAAAAATTGCTGCAATAACTACTTGTCTCTCCTTTGTCTCGTTCCATTGCATGCCGCAATAACTTCTTGTTTCTCCTTTTGTCTCTTCCATATTGCATGCTGCAATAACTTCTTGTCTCCCCTCAATGGAGCGAGACAAAGCAGAGACAATAAGTTATTTAAGCATGCAAGGAGCAAAGACAAAAGGAGAAATAAGAAGTTATTGCAGCATGCAATGGAGCAAGACAAAGGAGAGAGAAGAAGTTATTGCAGCATGCAATGGAGCAAAGACAAATGGAGAAACAAGAAGTTATTGCAGCATGTAATGGATCAAAGACAAAAGGAAAGACAAGAAGTTAATCAGCATGCAATGGAGCGAGACAAAGGAGAGACAAGAAGTTATTGCAGCACGCAATAAAGCGAGACAAAGGAGTGACAAG
>NW_013699280.1:0-619 GCF_000517525.1 Limulus polyphemus | reverse complement strand
TATATAATATTGGTGTGTATATATATCCAAGAATGTCTGTTGATATATAATATTGGTGTGTATATATATCCAACAATGTCTGTTGATAAATAAAATTGGTGTGTGTATATATATCCAAGAATGTCTGTTGATGAATAAAATTGGTGTGTGTATATATATCCAAGAATGTCCATTGATTAATAAAATTGGTATGTGTATATATCCAAGAATGTCTGTTGATGTATAAAATTGGTATGTGTGTATATATCCAAGAATGTCTGTTGATAAATAAAATTGGTGTGTATATATATCCAAGAATGTCTGTTGATGTATAAAATTGGTATGTGTATATATCCAAGAATGTCTGTTGATGTATAAAATTGGTATGTGTATATATCCAAGAATGTCTGTTGATAAATAAAATTGGTATGTGTATATATCCAAGAATGTCTGTTGATGAATAAAATTGGTATGTATATATCCAAGAATGTCTGTTGATGAATAAAATTGGTATGTATATATCCAAGAATGTCTGTTGATGAATAAAATTGGTATGTATATATCCAAGAATGTCTGTTGATAAATAAAATTGGTGTTTATATATCCAAGAATGTCTGTTGATGAATAAAATTGGTGTGTG
>NW_013699279.1:0-619 GCF_000517525.1 Limulus polyphemus | reverse complement strand
GTAAAATATTACAAATAATGTTACTACATTATACATACACTATTGTGAAACACTATGAATCATAACAAAGTAAGCTGTAAAATATTACAAATAATGTTATAAGGAAGTAACCCTTTTTTTCAGCTCTTCGCTGCTCATGAAAACGTGTAAAACTAGGGGGTATATCTCCGCCACGCACCGTTGATCATATTCGGCTTTCAAAATATACAAAAATGTGTTCGTATGTCCATCGTTACCAACGAACACGCATCATTTTGGGCAGGACATTGAGGAATAATATTATACATATGTCTACCACCTTTCATCAAACTCCGATCTTTTTTGACCGAGTTATAAAACAAAAATAGTGTGAAAAATCAGTCTCCTTGTTAACAGAGAGGGATTTTTTTCGTGATCTTACTGTGACCTTGACCCTTCTAAAAACTAACAAGTTCTAAGTTGGGTCATAGGCCAAATGTATACCAACTGTCGTCCAAATCCATTCAGCCGTTTTCGAGAAATCTTGTTAACAAACACACACATTCACTTCGGTGGTGGAGGTAATATTTCAAACACCATGACAAACACACACATTCACTTCGGTGGTGGAGGTAATATTTCAAACACCATGACAAACACA
>NW_013699278.1:0-619 GCF_000517525.1 Limulus polyphemus | reverse complement strand
TCATGTATCTGATAACCCACCATGTGAACTTCTGTTATGATATCAGCCATGCTCATGTATCTAATGATCCACCAATGTGAACTTCTGTTATGATATCAGCCATGCCCATGTATCTGATAATTCACCATGTGAAGTGAAATGCACGTGACTGGTCATTCAGCTTATGTAATGTATAGATTTATTTCATACAGTCTTGTCTCATGCGTTACTGTTCCGTGAGTCAGGATATAAACTACTTCAAGACGTCCACGAACCATGGGTAAACATGAAAAAAAGACATTGTTGGGATGCTTCATTCACGGGTGGGGAGGTGGGGGAGAGGTGGAATCGAGCGAATAGAGGCTAGCCTAAGGTGAGTTAAAAAGGAATAAAGAACCCATAAATATCATAAACACGTCACCATTATAAAAGGCTTAACTATAGTTCTTTTTTTTTTACCCAAGCTGTGGAGATGAACTTTGAACAGGCCAAACTCAAGCCCACAGCAGAGGGCGCGGCGAATCAAAGAACGTTACTTCTACGTCACTAATTATATTTCCGTTTTACCTTTGGTGAAAATAAATCTACAGTATAATAATTGTTATTATTCAAAATATTTGTGGGGATAAAGTAATAAAAC
>NW_013699277.1:0-619 GCF_000517525.1 Limulus polyphemus | reverse complement strand
TTACAAAGATCAAGATTAATAATCTAAACACATATCCATTGACTGCCTGATTAGTTACAAAGATCAAGATTAATAATCTAAACACATATCCATTGACTGCCTGATTAGTTACAAAGATCAAGATTAATAATCTTGCTTCTTTGCACGATCAGGAGTTATAACATGACGGTCAATCTCACTTTTCCTTGGTCATTAGAGATGATTGAAAATACACGATAAATAAAAGTAATTCATGCTAATCGAATATAATAAACACAAACTGTGGAAATAAATATTATCAAATAAAAAAATTAATCTCTCCTCTGTCACTGGTCACCACGTCCTCTTCTAGCCTATCTGTCTCCTGAAGGTTAGTGGTCAAGGGCTGAAATAGTATCTTTTTCCGTGTTATCACGAACCTTAAGTTTCAACGTCTCAAAGTACACAGTTCTAGTAAGACTTACCTTAAGTTTCCACCTCCCAAAGTGAAAAGTTCTAGTAAGACTTACCTTAAGTCTCCACCTGCCGAAGTGAACAGTTCTAGTAAGACTGACCTTAAGTCTCCACCTGCCGAATTGAACAGTTCTAGTAAGACTTATCTTAAGTCTCCACCTGCCAAAGTAACAGTTCTAGTAAGACT
>NW_013699276.1:0-619 GCF_000517525.1 Limulus polyphemus | reverse complement strand
CAACTTCAGGTCAGTATTATATCAACTTGCAAAAACCGATTCTTAGATCAGCTGACTTTATCAGTATTACAGCAACAACTTCAGGTCAGTATTATATCAACTTGCAAAAACCGATTCTTAGATCAGCTGACTTTATCAGTATTACAGCAACAACTTCAGGTCAGTATTATATCAACTTGCAAGAACCGATTCTTAGTTCAGCTGAATTTATCAGTATTTAACAGCAACAACTTCAGGTCAGTATTATATCAACTTGCAAAAACCGATTCTTAGATCAGCTGAATTTATCAGTATTACAGCAACAACTTCAGGTCAGTATTACATCAACTTGCAAGAACCGATTCTTAGTTCAGCTGAATTTATCAGTATTATAGCAACAATTTCATTTCAGTATAACAGCAACAACTTCAGGTCAGTATTACATCAACTTGCAAGAACCGATTCTTAGTTCAGCTGAATTTATCAGTATTATACCAACAATTTCATTTCAGTATTACAGCAACAACTTCAGGTCAGTATTATATCAACTTGCAAGAACCGATTCTTAGATCAGCTGACTTTATCAGTATTACAGCAACAACTTCAGGTCAGTATTATATCAACTTGCAAGAACCGATTC
>NW_013699275.1:0-619 GCF_000517525.1 Limulus polyphemus | reverse complement strand
GGTATGAAAGAACGACAAAATACATTTTTTTGAATTCCAAAAACAAATAATATAAAATGTAACAAATCTTTAAATATTGCTCAAAATTATTGTCTTTCCAGCATCAGTCAATTTCAAGTGAAAATTGTTTTCTGATAAAAAATATATGAAATTTAAGCCTTGATACATTGTTCACAGAGTTTATTACACATTGTAAAAACGTTTTTCTTTATACTATTGTTATGGAGTTCCACCACATATGTGAACTATATCCAACAATCGTATATTTACCATGATAGTTACTGAATGTAGAATCACAGGACACTATTTCGAATAATGTAGCCTTTAATGTCCCCCATGGAAGTGAAATATATCATACAGGAGCACAATTAGGACCTCAACTAATCCAAAACCAACATCCAACACTATCACCCACGTCATTAGAGGGTCTGGGTATAATATTCTTAAGATAATTGGTGTATGGTTTACCTTACTTTACTTCATAGAACTTTGTTACAACAATAGTCTGGATCGGAGATCACGTGGTTGTAACGTAATATCGTATAACAGGAAGAGAGGCAATACATTATATAGGTGGTTATTATAGTATGTGTAGATATTTATTGAAAGAAATATTTAG
>NW_013699274.1:0-619 GCF_000517525.1 Limulus polyphemus | reverse complement strand
GTTTTTTCTTCTTCTGTTTACTGATTTAACAAAACAAAAAAAATTTTCGGTTCTTTACAGGTCATGAACTATAATCTAAGTTTCATGTTATTTAGTTGCACGTAGTAACAACTTTTTAGTTTATCTAACAGTGTTGATGGGTTCCACAGTCGTGTGACTGAATAGAAACAGCGTCGTCTTTAAAAGCACAGCACGTAGTAACCATGAACACTGTTAAATAAACTAGAAAGTTGTTTCGATTCAGTCACAAAAAATCACTTTCTACTTCAATTTCTACTTCGAATATTGTTTTCAGTAAAATTGGAAGCTTTTATGGAGCTCCCATCGCTACAATAACTCATGAGAGGCGTGTGATAAGATTTATCTCAGTAGATCAAGTTTAATTTTTCAGCAAAGTTTTTCACAAACAGAAATGTTACATGACACATCAATAAATAATAATAATAAAACAAGTAAACAGTATTAGAGTAAGATTTAAAAGTTTCTTTTAACAGCATTTCAGTATCATGAACCAGAGTAGTGGTTCATAATACGGATCGCAAAGAATTGCACAAAACCCTAATAGAACGTTCGGGTAAAAAGCAACTTAAACAGTAAAGATTCAGTTCAATCAACACTT
>NW_013699273.1:0-619 GCF_000517525.1 Limulus polyphemus | reverse complement strand
TGTGAACTGAGAAGTAAACAACTCATCTGCATAAAACTTCTATAAACAGTAGACATTCTGTGAACTGGAAAGTAAACAACTCATCTGTATAAAACTTCTATAATAAAGTAGACATTCTGTGAACTGAGAAGTAAACAACTCATCTGTATAAAACTTCTATAATACAGTAGACATTCTGAGAACTGAGAGGTAAACAACTCATCTGTATAAAACTTCTATAATACAGTAGACATTCTGTCAATTGAGAAGTAAACAACTCATCTGTATAAAACTTCTATAATACAGTAAACATTCTGTGAACTGAGAAGTAAACAACTCATCTGTATAAAACTTCTATAATACAGTAGACATTTTGTCAACTGAGAAGTAAACAACTCATCTGTATAAAACTTCTATAATACAGTAGATATTCTGTGAACTGAGAGGTAAATAACTCACCTGTATAAAACTTCTATAATACAGTAGACATTCTGTGAACTGAGAGATAAACAACTCATCTGTATAAAACTTATATAATACAGTAGACATTCTGTGAACTGAGAGGTAAACAACTCATCTGTATAAAACTTCTATAATACAGTAGACATTCTGTGAACTGAGAGGTAAACAACTCATCTGT
>NW_013699272.1:0-619 GCF_000517525.1 Limulus polyphemus | reverse complement strand
GATAAGAGTTAGCAAAATCACAGTTTATAGCTTACATTGTTATAACAGTTTCATAGTAGACTTGTCTCTTCTCTGTTCTTGGCGCATCGGCTTTCACAGGATTGTATATACAACACTGAACTATATTTGACCGGTTATGGAAATGGATATATCGTTGATTGTTGTGTTCATGGATATTCTACAATCTTTGAGAATTGGCGGGAATTTCGCCATACATAACTAACATGGTAAGCTAGACACGCCCTCAAATATAAAGTTATTCGAAACAAACGTTGAGATTAAAATAAATATATAACATATTCGTTATACGCAACACATATCTGATACTACAAGGCACACGTAGTATCTAAATACAAATAGAAACAAACATCGTTCATATTAAAAATAAATACACAATAATAAATTTGTTACAATATTGTCGAGCAATGCTTTGTCTTTCAACTTCAACCTACATACATTGTCTAGCAATATACGTATACGTATACGTATACATACACACGTATACGTATACGTATACATACACACGTATACGTATACGTATACATACACACGTATACGTATACGTATACATACACACGTATACGTATACGTATACGTATACGTATACATACACACGTAT
>NW_013699271.1:0-619 GCF_000517525.1 Limulus polyphemus | reverse complement strand
GTTAAGGTACCTTATGATATTATTACTCTAGAGGTATTGTTTTATATCTTGTAAATACTTTGACAAAAGCTAAGATACCTTATGATATCATTACTCTAGAGGTATTGTTTTTATATCTTATAAATACTTATGATATTATTACTCTAGAGATATTGTTTTTATATCTTATAAATATTTCTGACAAAACTTAGTGTTATTTTTTGACTTATAATATTCTGTTTTGAAAGTGATGAAAGTGTCATTGTCTCCTACAGACTCATTTATTTGCTATTTTTCCAAAAGACTAGCAAAAAACTAATTGAAGCACCTTTCTCTTGTTCATAAGCATTACTAGGATAGGCTCTTTTTTTCTTAATTTAATGCTTTAAGCATAAATTTCTATTACTTAATCTAATGTTTCCATCACCTTCAGATTAATACTTCTACTGTTGATATACTTTGATACATTATTTATTTATTTGACACTTTTGAGTGAAAGATCTTCCCAGTTCTGTTTTTGATCCTTTTCAAAGTAATACTTGTATTGTTGATTTAATTCTACATAAAAATACTTGTATTGTTGACTTAATGCTAAATGAAATTACTTGTATTGTTGACTTAATGCTAAATAAAAAATACT
>NW_013699270.1:0-619 GCF_000517525.1 Limulus polyphemus | reverse complement strand
TTGTTGTAGTTATTATACTGCATTGTTGATAAAACATTGTTATTGTTATTATACTGCATTGTTGATAAAACATTGTTCCAGTTGTTATACTGCATTGTTGATAAAACGTTGTTATTGTTATTATACTGCATTGTTGATAAAACATTGTTCCAGTTATTATACTGCATTGTTGATAAAACACTGTTCCAGTTATTATACTGCATTGTTGATAAAACATTGTTCCAGTTATTATACTGCATTGTTGATAAAACATTGTTCCAGTTATTATACTGCATTGTTGATAAAACACTGTTCCAGTTGTTATACTGCATTGTTGATAAAACACTGTTCCAGTTGTTATACTGCATTGTTGATAAAACACTGTTCCAGTTATTATACTGCATTGTTGATAAAACACTGTTCCAGTTATTATACTGCATTGTTGATAAAACATTGTTCCAGTTATTGTACTGCATTGTTGATAAAACACTGTTCCAGTTATTATACTGCATTGTTGATAAAACAATGTTCCAGTTATTGTACTGCATTGTTGATAAAACATTGTTCCAGTTATTATACTGCATTGTTGATAAAACATTGTTATTGTTATTATACTGCATTGTTGATAAAACATTGTTCC
>NW_013699269.1:0-619 GCF_000517525.1 Limulus polyphemus | reverse complement strand
GATGATGATTAGTAGACAAGGTTTTGATGTATTAAAACAAACAAAGAAATATGATGATGATTAGTAGACAAAGTTTTGAAGCATTAAAACAAACAAAGAAACACGATAATGATTAGTAGACAAGGTTTTGAAGTATTAAAACAAACAAAGAAACATGATAATGATCAGTAGACAAGGTTTTGAAGTATTAAAACAAACAAAGAAATATGATAATGATTAGTAGACACGGTTTTGAAGTACTTAAACAAATAAAGAAACACGATAATGATTAGTAGACAAGGTTTTGATGTATTAAAACAAACAAAGAAACATTATAATGATTAGTAGACAAGGTTTTGATGTATTAAAACAAACAAAGAAACGTGATAATGATTAGTAGACAAGGTTTGATGTATTAAAACAAACAAAGAAATATGATAATGATTAGTAGACACGGTTTTGAAGTATTTAAACAAACAAAGAAACATGATAATGATTAGTAGACAAGGTTTTAATAATCGTTATGAACTATCGTCAGTTTCACACGAGTAATTGTGGGATTAGACCGTTACTCTAATAACGCACCCACAGCGGAGCACGATGTTTCGTACCGGAACATGAGCTAAGGAACCTCAGATCC
>NW_013699268.1:0-619 GCF_000517525.1 Limulus polyphemus | reverse complement strand
CCCAATTGATGAAACAATTTCTACAAGTAGATCGAACACCGTGATATATTATTGGGTTTATGAACCATAATATCGTTAACAGTGAGGACACCCAACAGATGAAACAATCTCTACAAGTAGATCGAACACCGTGATATATTATTGGTTTATGAACAACAATATCGTTAACAGTGAGGACACCCAACTAATATATCACGGTGTTCGATCTACTTGTAGAGATTGTTCATCCATAAACCAATAACAACAATATCGTTAACAGTGAGGAAGCTGATGAAACAAGTAGATCGAACACCGTGATATATTATTGGTTCATGAACAATAATATCGTTAACAGTGGGGACACCCAACTGATGAAACAATCTTTACAAGTAGGTCGAACACCGTGATATATTATTGGGTTTATGAACAATAATATCGTTAACAGTGAGGGCACCCAACAGACGAAACAATCTCTACAAGTAGGTCGAACACCGTGATATATTATTGGTTCATGAACAACAATATCGTTAACAGTGAGGACACCCAACTGATGAAACAAGTAGATCGAACACCGTGATATATTATTGGTTCATGAACAACAATATCGTTAACAGTGAGGACACCCAACTGATGAAACAAT
>NW_013699267.1:0-619 GCF_000517525.1 Limulus polyphemus | reverse complement strand
CATGGGTTTGATAGCCATGTCAATCCCCCCCCCCCCCACACACACACTAATGTCTTATTGAAGACAAATTATCCCTGTCGTACCGTAATCCATCTGATGACGTAGCTTTTTCATCATTAGAACATACAAGTTTTAGTGCAAAACAAAACAACAACAAGATATTGTGTATTTAAGATAACGATAGAATAAAATTCGGTTCTATAGTGTAAAAAAAAAAAAACAAAACAAAAAACGGATGAAAAAGAGCGTTTCCAAAGGATCATTATTGTCCTAAAAGGAAAGTTTTGGCACTAGACGTAAGCAAACTTAACCTCTTTCACCACAAATTCTAGAAACTGGGTTCCGATACCCGTAGTGGGCAGAGTACAGATAGCCTATTGTATAGCCTTGTGCTTAACTTCAAGCAACAACAACCCCCGATTGTATTATTTGTCTATCTTTCTTTCAGTCAGCTAGGTTGTTTTTACGAGAGTATTTGTTGAGATTCTTGGCATTAAAGAAGCTGGTTTTTCTGGGTTAGAACATTTGACTGTGATCTTCTGAAGAACGTTTTGATAGCCTCTTACTAACCACCATCAAAAACTTTCCAACTGTTATTTTTGAAATATTAAAGTTGTTG
>NW_013699266.1:0-619 GCF_000517525.1 Limulus polyphemus | reverse complement strand
AACATAAGTAATGTTTGGTATGAACGACTGAGACATGAATAACAACATGAACATAACTAATGTTTGGTATGAATGACTGAGACGCGAATAACAACATGAACATAACTAATGTTTGGTATGAACGACTGATACATGAATAACAACATGAACATTATTGTTTGGAATATTTTATGTCTCTAATTTCATTGTTAGTACTAAACTTTCACTATACAGATTGATTTGAATGTTTAGATTAGTATATTTATTTAGGACTAATCCATATCTCTTAAGCTGGCCGAACCTCGTGAGATGTTATTGGGATTACGGCCGAAAATCTCGTTGACAACGACCGTACCTAACTGAAAACAACAACAATCCATTTAATCTTTATCAGAAAGTATATAAGAAAACTATATTTAATTAGTTATAATCATTACCGGATTGAATTTTATTTTTGTTATAAGTAGATGGGAAGATAACATTAATTATT
Source organism: Limulus polyphemus (assembly GCF_000517525.1). Taxonomy (NCBI): domain Eukaryota; kingdom Metazoa; phylum Arthropoda; class Merostomata; order Xiphosura; family Limulidae; genus Limulus; species Limulus polyphemus. The sequence continues at coordinate 150 of NW_013699266.1, read as the reverse complement.
TTTCGATCACTTCGAAACCTAAAATAAATATCTTATTTTTCCTTAACGACAAACAAAAGAAAATAACAAGAGGAATCTTTTATTTATATTCTGTTAATTTGAAAGCGTAAAAAGTCTTAATACACCGCCTGTATCTATGGGACTGTTATA
>NW_013699265.1:0-619 GCF_000517525.1 Limulus polyphemus | reverse complement strand
TTATCGTTCTTCATAGACTTATCCAACAACTTCAACCAGCCTCTAAATACACTTAAATAGAACAGTTCATAGACTTATCCAACAACTTTACCCAGCCTTTAAATACACTTAAATATAACAGTTCATAGACTTATCTAACAACTTCACCCAGCCTTTAACTACACTTAAATAGAACAGTTCATCGACTTATCCAACAACTTTACCCAGCCTTTAAATACACTTAAATAGAACAGTTCATAGACTTATCCAACAACTTCAACCAGCTTTTAAATACAGTTAAATATAACAGTTCATAGACTTATCCAACAATTTCACCCAGCTTTTAAATACACTTAAATAGAACAGTTCATAGACTTATCCAACAACTTCACCCAGCCTTTAAATACACTTAAATATAACAGTTCATCGACTTATCTAACAACTTCAACCAGCCTTTAAATACACTTAAATAGAACAGTTCATAGACTTATCCAACACCTTCACCCAGCCTTTAAATACAGTTAAATAGAACAGTTCATAGACTTATCCAACAACTTCAACCAGCATTTAAATACAGTTAAATAGAACAGTTCATAGACTTATCCAACAACTTTACCCAGCCTTTAAATACAGTTAAATA
>NW_013699264.1:0-619 GCF_000517525.1 Limulus polyphemus | reverse complement strand
ATTCTCTGTAATAGCTGTATAGCTAGGAGCCAACAGTTAGTAGTTTAACACTAATTCTCTGTAATAGCTGTATAGCTAGGAGCCAGCAGTTAGTAGTTTAACACTAATTCTCTGTAATAGCTGTATAGCTAGGATCCAGCAGTTGGTAACTTAACAATGATTCTCTGTTATAATTGTGTTGTTAGCAATCTCCAGTAAGTAAATAAACAGCAGAAAGTATAGTTTATCTGTAACAACCGTTGATATATTTAAACACAATATATTAAAAACGTAACTCTTAAAAACGATGTATCTCCATCATCCAGAAGTTATGTTTAGACGAAAGGTGGAATATATAACGTAAAGAAACGTTCTTCGTTCGAAACTAAGGGGTTTTTCTTTACAGTATTTGGTCTCTCAACAGGATTGACGCCTTAGCTGTAGGTGACTATTTAATTTCTGTGAATGGGATACGCACCAACAATCTTCGTCACAGTGAAATCGTCAACTTACTGACGCAAGCTGAGGGCAAAGTTACGCTGGAAGTTGAGTACGAGAACCCAGTTTTAAGTAAGGAATAAAGTATTGAGAATTTGATGGTAATAAGTGAACCAACTTTACTGTTAAACCATATCAATCT
>NW_013699263.1:0-619 GCF_000517525.1 Limulus polyphemus | reverse complement strand
AAGAAAGGACTTGTGTAGGTAAAGTTTCTTCGGAAACAATGTTTACGGAAAATTAACAAACGACCAGAGGCTAACAATTACAAATACAGCACAGATGTACTTCTTCATCAAACTTTCAGCCCTTCGATGTCATATTTTTAACTGGATTCTGTGTACTATAGTGAATGTATCAGTCATAGAATTATTTAGGAGTTTAGTTAGGTCTTCTGGAAGTGGTTCCTTAATAATTACAAACACAATAGGTTTGACTGGGTAACTTTTTTCTATGAATCTTGAGACGCCATTGTTTTGCTGGGATATATGAAAATTGTTATGCTGTTTTGTTGATATATATACATTACTAGCAGACTATCCAGTGTTGCTCGAAAAAAATGGCTTTAAATACCCTGAGTTGTGTTGATAAAACAACGACAATAACCATGATTTGTTTTGTAAAAAAAAAAATCAAAATATTTTATTTACGGAACTAAATATTTCGATTCAAATCAATAAAAATAACAACCTGCAGAAAAAAAATCACTTAAGCTATTTTAATCAAAACCGGGTACACTGCTCCTGCATCTTGCATGTGCTTTGCCTGACATTTGAAGTTTCGAAAACAAAATTCCTTAATTTCATA
>NW_013699262.1:0-619 GCF_000517525.1 Limulus polyphemus | reverse complement strand
AAGATGCTGGATATTGTACAGTTTATAACACTAAGATGGTGGATGTTGCTGTATAGACAGACATGTTCATGTTGAGGGAGAAAAACGAAATATTCACGAATGATTATTTGGTCAGACATCTTAGAAAAGAACTCTCACCTAGTAAGATCTCTCGTCTTAGAAGACTGTATTAGGTTTTGGTTTCTTTATCCAAGGAAGGTTACTGATAAACTAGCTAGATTAAACAAAATTGACCAATAAGAATATATATGTTTAACGACTTGGATTCGTTTTTCTTTAATTGTCCAAGGTTTGGAAAATATGCAGAAATAATTAGGTTCTGTTAGCTTCAGCCCTAACTGTTCCTTTTGTCTGTTATGTCAAGAAAATAATATCCCTGTATTTAGAACAACTGAAACTGTACGTCGTCTTTCTTGTTTGAACCAAGAACTTCCATACTGGGTTTGATACCAGCAGCTGTCTGTATAGGAAACTAGAGAGAGGAGAACTTGAAGGAAAGGTGAAACTTCCATACTGGGTTTGATACCAGCAGCTGTCTGTATAGGAAACTAGAGAGAGGAGAACTTGAAGGAAAGGTGGAAGAGCAGATATTCACCACATGTTATATTGATCGGGGTAT
>NW_013699261.1:0-619 GCF_000517525.1 Limulus polyphemus | reverse complement strand
TTATCACAAGTTTATAATACGGTGTATGGATGTCCTTAGTATTATCAGCTTTATTCTACAGTATCCGTGAGTTGATAATACGGTGTATGGATGTCCTTAGTATTATCAGCTTTATTCTACAGTATCCGTGAATTGATAATACGGTGTATGAATGTCCTTAGTATTAACAGCTTTATTCTACAGTATCCGTGAGTTGATAATACGGTGTATGGGTGTCCTTAGTATTAACAGTTTCTTTAAACAATTAAACGTGTTTGGTAACATAAAGCACGCTAAAAAAATCAACGTTAACGAGCTCGATTTTCGTGTATGAATGCCCTATGTAATAGCAACGCATTCCACAACAGACACGTGACTGTAGCGGCAGCATTCCATTAATAATAGTTAGAGTTTCCAACAATAGACACGTGACTGTATTATACGGTTGCCCTTAGCAACAGAAAACATTTAAAAAAAATAACGATGTTAAATTAGTATTCAGTTGTTCTTAAAAATAACAAATTAAATCAATAAAGTATCTTGTTTTACAAAAAGTAAGAAAATACCAATTCTGTTTTTTCAAAAGAAACAGAATTAAATATATTTTAGTAGCAGTAATCTTGTTTTTCAACATAATATT
>NW_013699260.1:0-619 GCF_000517525.1 Limulus polyphemus | reverse complement strand
GATCAAACTAAAGACTATAATGACTATTACTAGAACAAACTAAAGACTATAATGACTACTATTATATCAAACTAAAGACTATAATGACTGTTAATACATTAAACTAATGACTATAATGACTATTATTAGATCAAACTAAAGACTATGATGACTATTACTAGATCCAACTAATGACTATTACTAGATCAAACTAATTATTATTACTAGATTAAACTAATGATTATTACTAGATCAAACTAATTACTATAATGACTATTACTAGTTTAAACTAATTACTATAATGACTAGTACTAGATCAAACTAATGACTATCACTAGAACAAATTAAACACTATTACTGAATTACCCTATTGGCTATAATGATTATTACTAGATCAATCTAATGATTATAATTACTATTAGTAGAATAAACTACTGCCTATAATGACTATTACTAGATCAATCTAATGACTATAATGACTGTTACTAGATAAATCTAATGACTATAATGACTGTTACTAGATAAATCTAATGGCTATAATGACTATTACTAAATTAAACTAATGACTATTACTAGATCAAACTAAATGACTATAATGACTATTACTAGATCCAACTAATGACTATAATGACTATTACTA
>NW_013699259.1:0-619 GCF_000517525.1 Limulus polyphemus | reverse complement strand
GTTACTTACGGATGTCATATTCACGTGCCTATTGTATCGAATAATTTTGAAACCATTACGATGTTTAACACTGAAATGGCAATATAGAAAAATATATATACATTCAAAATGATTTATTTTGTAGATAACAGTGGTAACAGAGGTTGAAGACAATAAGAGGAAAACCTGTATATGTTATTTCTATGGGGTTTGTCCACCACTATGTGAAATTGATGATATTGTGCATCATACAGTGACGTTTTTAACCAATCATTGATCAAAGCTTCCAATCATTGAAATGTTGGTTGGGGGGGTGGGGTGAAAATTTACTTCGAAGACTGATTTGAAGAAATGACCATAGAGGCTCGATACTATTTAAATCTGACTGATTTGAAGAACTGACCATAGAGGCTCGATACTATTTAAATCTGACTGATTTGAAGAACTGACCATAGAGGCTCGATACTATTTAAATCTGACTGATTTGAAGAACTGACCATAGAGGCTCGATACTATTTAAATTTGACTGATTTGAAGAACTGACCATAGAGGCTCGATACTATTTAAGTCTGACTGATTTGAAGAACTGACCATAGAGGCTCGATACTATTTAAATCTGCGTGATGATTATGTCAAGTTA